>NW_025854761.1:0-5475 GCF_002878395.1 Capsicum annuum
ACATTCATCCAACAATGTGAACAAAGTTTGTCAAAGACTTTTTATAATGCAATTATAGCTGCTCCAACTAATAAAACACCTTAATGTCGATTGGATATTGTCAACAAAGTTTTTAGAAGTTACTAGAAGCAACTATATATAGTTGTGCCCTTACATTACTTCTATAATTATCAAGCCTTACAACTTTGAATAGTTTTGGACCATGATTAATTCACTAAATCATAAAATTGAATTAAATAAGCGCTCAAAAGTTGACACATGAGTGGATATTATTGAAGGGTATTCTATATCTGAACACCATCCTTATGCAGCAACATGGAAGCTAATTTCAAGTGAATACAACCCTGTTCTTTTCTAGTAATGCTCATCTTAAACATTACTTCTATAGTTCTTCCAAAGCATCTTGGACCTTTCCCTCAATTGTAGCCTCTCCCAAAACATACTAAGAAGATGGCAAATGTTTACGTTTCTATGTTTGTTACAGAGTCAGTAATTGATGTTTGTAAAGGTTTTTTAAAAGTATTTATGAATGCATTTTCGCCAAAAATGCTTTTGGAGAATATCTATTTTCTTAAACTTTTGTTCAAGTAGTTGAAATAATCTCTTGCAGAAATACAAAAAAAGGTTGCTCACAATAGATCCAATGTGATTCCGCCCTAACTTAGAGTTCACGCATAGCGAAAGCTTAGTGTACCAAACTTTCTGTTGCATATAAATTCTGTGGATATATATACTTACATATCCCTTGTAAAAGTAAGTTTCATGTCGATTTTATTTTCAGGATATTTTTTTAAAATATAGGTTATTATCTTCTAGGGTGTTGAAATGGAGTGATGGGTACTACAATGGAGATATCAAGACCAGGAGGATTGTTCAGGTCGAGAAAGTTAATGAAGATCAACTAAGATTGCAAACAACTGAGCTATTGAGAGAACTTTATAGTTTTCTTTTAACAGGTGAAAGTGAAGAATACAAACAACCACTGGCCAAAAGGTCGTTAGCTGCATTATCTCCAGAAGATCTCACTGATATAGAGTGGTACTTCTATATGTATGTCATTCGTCTTCAACGTGTGCAGGGGTAATTTCTTGAAATTTCAAGTCTTGTGCATGGCATTTGCTTCCTGATATCTTCATTAGAATTTATATAGTGCACCAAGGCCACACTTGGTTATATCTTAGAACAATCCTACTTTTTGATCAACGTTCTATAGTTTTCATATCAATGAAAAAAATAACAGAAGCTCAACCATCTACTAAAGAACGCGACTAAAATGCACAAAGGAAAGATTAGACAGGAAATAATTCAAACACAGGAAAGAGAGGACATGTACTTACTCTTGAAAGCTGATAAAATAGAAATCAACAACAAAAGCAAAGGCACACTGTTGATGATCCATAGAAGCAAGAGAAGAATACACGGATTGAAGACAGGAGGCAACATTTCTCATGTGGAAGTGGGTTTAGAAAAGAGAGGGAAACAGTGGAAACGGGAAAACCCTACATTGAATTTATATGTAAGAATTTTTGGTGGGCTAGGACAGATTGGGCTGATTTTTAGGTTTAGGACATTGTTTGTGCTATTTTTCTTTAGGCCGCTTGGCCTTGGTGTGTAATTTTGTTTCTATTATTTAATAAAGCCCAAAATTTAATTTAACAAAAAAATTATCTATAAAAAAGAAACTAGAAAAGAATTCTAAACAATTCTATTTCGTCATCTAATTGCATGTAAAGATATGATATTTGATAGATACAATGTCACTTAATTTGAATTGGAAGAAGCAATTGAAACTACTAATAGCTTCTCGACTTCTTTATTGTAAATGAAGCATTAAATTTCTGTAACTGTAAATTCTCATATTAATGATCAAATTGTAGGAAGAAGTAGATCATAAGATTAGTTTTTGATTATGAAATTCATTTGATTTTCGAATCAACCAACTCAAACTTGCTTAGTACTTCCGTCAAACACTTCACGTGCAATCTCATTTCATTCCTACCATTCACCTTTTAACCCCTTAAATTTAAATATGTAGAATTAAATTGATGGCCAAATACAAATCACACAAACTTATTAAAGCAATATCATACTAAATATATGACCTAAGTACAGTCAGATAAACCATAGCAGTCAGCAAAACACAACCGAAGATGCAAAATAAAAGCAAAATCCATCAACCAAATTGAAATAATAAAGTACAAATTTAAAACTAACCACGGTGAAATGCAGAAGTGCGTGACGATAACAAAAAATTTAATTATCTAAACCATCAATTTAGTGTTATGTATAGCCATGGATGAAATTGACCGAAGCAAGAGAAAGATTCAATAAAATCCGTGGTGATACAAATCAGTCCACCAAGATGCCAAAACAGTCCACAAAACGTGAGAAGAACAAGCAACACAAAGGGATACAAGATGACAAACACAAAAACACACGGATTTGTAAAATAATAAAAGGATAGATAGTGAGACCAAGATTATTACAAGATTAAGAACCAATTATATTTCAACATTAACCCCTAATGAATGTAATAATCAAAACCACACTCTTACGGTGACCGCCAAGGAAATCGACTCACCTCAAGATCCACCGTTTCCAAGCAAAGAACAATATTGGCTTTTCCAAGACCTATACTAAGGATGACTTTTCTAAGTCCTAAATAAGACTGTACTAAGGTGGTCTACTCTAAAGAGAGAGGATTTCAAGTGTTTCAATTTTTCATCTTTCATAAACTAACTAGCAAATGAACTAATAGAACCTATTTATAGTCTAACTTATTACATAACAAAATGGTCACAACACCCTTAATGAAAAGGGGTGGTCATGGAGTGTTACTTGGACAAGGCTAAGTAACCAAAATATCCTTAATGAAAGCCCAAAACCGTGAGTCCTCAATCTTCAATGCTCCAAGCAATCTTTCACACGCGGGATTGCTCTTTGGTGTACTCAAATCGGCCTCTCCATGTAGGATCCCATTTCCTTAATGTGACCAAAGCTTGATGCCCCACGTACTGACTTCGAATGAAGTCATTGAAAGCTAAGGTGGCCATTTGAATCGTATCATTCTCCCCTTCTTGAAAAGGATTTGACCTCGAATCCAAACCTTACAAAATCAAAGAAAGGACACACAAATACAAACTCCTCATGGCATGAGGGTTAGGGTAAGCACGACAAATCACCTCAACATGCCAAGGTTGCACATAGTTAGAATATAACCAAGGATCCTTTGAACTAAATATTACATAATTAATGAAAAATGCACAAAGGATTTGGCTATAGAATTCACCAAAAATGATACTTTGCTTGTCATGTAAACCAAGCAACAAGTTGGGTGCAAGATCATCACCAATTCTGTATTTGGCACCGGGGTCAAACGGGAAGAGTGGCCATAGACACGGGTCTAGACAACACTCCCCTTTCCCATGTCTCCACCCAAAATAAATGGCATACTCTCTACAATAGCATATATATTATCCAGAGCAAATAGAAAGTAGAGATAGGTATCACTCAAGTCAACTTCTACTAAGGTGTCCTCATGTGTGTACTCATTACTAGTTTCACAATCATCACCATGAGTACTCTCAACAATAAAGTCACAAGAAGTAAAAGGAGAAGTAGTCTCCAAAACCACATATCCCTTACCCTTAAGAGTACTCTCATCTTCCAAGAAGAGATTTCCATCTTTAGGAGGAATGTTGTCACACCATAGTGGGTTAGCATATTGGCTATAGCTTCTAAGGCAAGTTATACTATCATTTCCACCACTAGGTTCATTAGGATTGGTTATATCATCTTCAAACAAGACATTATACCTTAAGAGAGCATGATCTATTTCACGAGCAGATTCGGAACAAACACGTTCATCACTCTCTAAAAGATCAATATCAAGTTTCAAAGAGATTTCAAGTGCAAGATTATCCCAAGAATAGCTCTCGGGTTCACTCCTATTCCTTTGATCAATATTTTCAACATCATCACACACTTGAGATTCATTAATCACATCACACACATCCTCAAGTGGTGGGCAATTTTCATATAAAAGTTGATCAACATAAATTTCACAAGACGATGTACTTTCATTAAACACAATGATTTCAACATTACGTGGACATAAATTGATCTTACAAGAAGAGTCGATTTGGTAATCAATAGGATCAACTAGTGTATCCACACTCACAATAAGTACATCATCATCAAGTGGCAAAGAAATAATAGACTCACATATAGGCAAGCTACAACTCACACTCAATGGGCTACTAGCCACATAATTATCATTCACATGCACAAAGGTGTAAGGGTTAGCTATTTTACCTTGACGTTCATGAGTATGTTCGTCTTTACCTCGGTGTGAAAGTCCATCACAAGATTGGGCAGCAACTTCCTTTAGAAAGCTCTTATCGCAAGTTGTTTGGACAATTGAATTTTGAGGGAAGAGTTTAGGTAACAATTGGGGTATAATTTCAATGTGTTGTTGCATATCTTCAAGATCGTCATGGATGCGATCACACGTCGCCTTGAAATTATATGCAGCCATGGTACCTAACAAAAAAAAAAAAAAAAAAAAGAAGAAAACAAAAAGCTCCTTACCAACACTCGATACACTCACCTTTGTGATTCTCACAATTGGAGTGGCAAATATTGAAAGGTTCTTATACTCTGATAGTTAATAAGATGTCAATCCTACTTGGCGGCCGGAATGAATTCTTATTTTTATTGACTCAATACATAAAATAAAATTCACTTATGAACTTGAAATAAAGAAGTTACAACGAGTTACAAATGAGAAAAGCACACAAATAACTAAGACACAAAAGAAACGTATTCAAAAACTAATTTACAACTTAGTAGGTATTTACTAGTTGCCAATTAGTATAAGAATAAAAAAAAATAAAACTAAGAATCAACAATATGAAAATAAGAATCCGAGATTTTCAACCCTAAGTTTCGATATTGTACAAAAATTGGTGATGTGGCGGTCTAGGATTGGTTGTGGTTTTTGAAAGGTTCTTATTTTTCCAACTTTGAAATTTTGGTTCAATTTTCAATTCCCGAAGAAGTGATTTCGGCCTTGGGGAAGAAAAATATCAAGATTGGAGCCCTTTTTCACATTCAAAAAGGTTTGACTTGTCTTACACCTTTTGGGCAGAACACCTTTTTGAAGGGTTGGTGGTCCTTTCCTCTTTTGGACACCTAGAAAAGTGTTTTTTTCCTCTTTTAGTACCAAGTCTTTTGTAGATCTTTTTTTCCCCCTTCCCTTTTGGTAGGTCTTTGGGATTTGTTTTAAAGACTAACAAAGGCCTCACTTCTTTCCACTTGGCTTTTGGATCAAACAACACTATTGAAGAGTTTTTTGCAACTAGACATGAAGATAGTCTAGAACAAGAACTTTCAATAGAAGTTTGAAAAGCTAGCCTCACATTGAACCTCCAACAATCAACAACACCCTTTTCAAGCTTAAACACCACAAAAAAA
>NW_025854762.1:0-1081 GCF_002878395.1 Capsicum annuum
AATCAATTCTCTCCATCAATCTTCATGTAATTAAGAAATAAGGTATGTGTAGTGTTAATCTATGGATCCTTTTTATTCATAGAGCTCAAGAACCATGTTTTAAATAAAAAATTATGATCTTTGTGTTGTTGTGTGATTATGTTCATGTCGATGGTTGTTAATTGTGTTTCAAGATGGTATCTAAATGTGTTTCCAATAAGTGTATGGGCATGTTAGTTGGAAACCCATGAATTTGGGTGGTTCAAAATTTCTAAATTTGTTAAGTACACCTATGCTAAATATTGTGCATGTAAGTTGTTTTATAAAATGCCTAGAATGATAAAAAATAATGTATTATAACTTAGGGATGAACCATATGATAAATTCAAGCTAGTCTATTATGGTCAAAGAGCTCACTTGTCATTGTTATGCAATATATGTGTTAATGGAATGTACATGATGATTGGGGAATGGATTCATAGTGTGTCTATATACCTTCCATGCTATGAACAAGATCATGATTTAGAAGTATCATATGAGTTATCCCCAAATTATTACAATATGCACTAAATGTTACATGTTTTCCATTCCCTTATGCTTAAATGATTTCCATGCTATCGTTATGAACAGTATATGTTGTCAGAATGCCTATGATATTAGAATATGAGATTCATGACTTGATTAGAAGCATTCCTATTCATGTTAGATATTATGATGACCATGTACTTCATGAAATCCCTCACTCATGTATTATGGATTTTTATTGATGGTCATGTACTCAAGAAAGTCAAGTTGTGTCAGTTTTCTTCAATCGAGTCCTGGGGGTACTTGTACCCAAAAAATGTAGTTGTATGCCTATAGTCATGTCATGTTATGATGATACTCTCAGTCATGCCATGATCTATAGAATCTTGTCAGTTATATGACTCAGGAAAACTCAGTAATTTCAGTGCTCAGTAACCTCAGCAACTTCAATATTTACAGTTAATCTCAATAACTTCAGTACTCTCAACCAGTCCTCAGAACCTAATACATTTCGTCAGTCATCGAAATCCAGTAAACTTAGTTTAGCTCCGCTAAATAATACCACTAGATCAGTCTA
>NW_025854763.1:0-1998 GCF_002878395.1 Capsicum annuum
AGGTAATCATACATTCTACATAATATCAAGTGCAGTGTTCAACAATAAGAGAGGATTATTCTATAATGTGAAGTTTGAAAGTGGAATTTTGGCATAAAAGACAATAACTTTCTTTTACTAGAAAGAGAGGTATAAACTAGAAACAAGATATAATAAGAGTGACACATAATTAATGATGGCATATTTGTGGCTAATGGATATGTAAATTGTGCAGAAGGTTACTAAGGAGATACAGAGCATCGCTAACATTTTAGTAATAAATTAGCTTTACCTTGGTGTAGTGAAATTCATTTCATTCTTATGTTTTTTAGGCCTACAGAGGAAATCCGGAAGTTTTTCTGCTTTAAATTTACCTAATAAATATTTACAAGGAAATGAGTACCGTTTGGTATTTGAGTATGGATTTTTTCCATCTATTGAACTCTGAATCATCTACTATTTTATGGCTTTTGTTATAGCATAAGAATGCGGACAAACAAAAAGAGACTAGTCGTGATATAACTATTATATACATTAAAGAAGAAGATGAAATCTTTCACGAGGTACCAGTTTTTTTAACTTTCCTATTTTGTCGTACTGCTAAATGTTTCTAATTCTTCCTTTTATTGTTTCTTCAATTAAGTTCTTTGCCCTTCAGTTTTTCTTTGCATGCAAAGCTAGTTCGGACTGATGAGGTAAGTGTTATTCTTGTAGTATCAAAGATTTTATGTATTTTATTGTGGTGATTTATATTCAGTCCATATATGTTGATTTGCTACAAAATAATACACTAATGAAATGTTATTCGCACACATAATAGAATCATTCAATAGGGATTGAGGTTGAGATAAATTAAAGGTTCTACTGCATCACATTAGTGATCTCTTTCTAAGAACGATGGTTTGTATTTATAAAACAGTAATAATTTTCCATAAAGTGCTCAAAATCTATAGCTTAGAACTTTAAAAGTGCATTTTTTAACTATCCGTTGAGAGACCATGTGTTGGCTTTTTGGATCACTCTATAAAAGTTTTGTAGAGTTTCACGTATCGGGAAAGCTAACCTATTTAGAAAAGGGTACAAAATTGTCCCATGGATTTGGTCTAATGGAAAGAACATTGAGCTGATGTATGCATAAGATGTATGTTACAATTTCAAACCTTATAGACAGAAGCCTATCATCTAAGTGGAGAAGGGTAGAGGGTTAGATCCATTATCCACCGAGATTCGAATAGTGTGGTGTATGCTATAGTAAACAAAAAATTCTATTGAGGTTATTAATTCACTTAGTTGAACTAGGAAACAATTAGAAAAAAGAGGCTAAGGTTATGAAGTAAGGCCACCTTAAGGGTAGATGGAAAGGTTCATTATCCATCGAGGCTCAAATCATTCTCCACCGGCTCTCGAAGACCCTATCAAAAGGGGAAAAATGGGAGTGGGAACATCAATTTGAATCAAAGGTATAATGCTATCTTTTTATCATATCCCCTTAAAGACAAAACTGTTATTCCTTCTTCCATCCATGGATGAGTTGAATAGTTCAATGTTAACATTGTTTTAATTCTTCTGACTATATATAATCCATGCTATAATAATGTTATTGTTTTTTATTACTATCCTATTTCTACTTACTAACTAGATACTGGTCATGATTGAAACACTTATTCCTCTCATAACGTTGCAGCTGAATGATTACTGACTAACTGTAACACCCCGATTCACTGAATTGGAAGCTACACGGTGCTCATGACCCCGAGGGATGACAAGCTAACCCATGACTGATATGTGTACCTTTATACTGCAATTCATGATATAATAATGCGAATACATAGAACTGTAAGTCTATAAGGTTCAACTGAATAAAATCATGTGGATGAAAATACCCAAAATAACTCAATGTGAAAGCTAAGTCTAAACGTAAATCTGAACGTAAATCTGAACATAAATCTGAAAGACTCTAAAATATCTGAATAAGGAGTTGAAGGAACATGTCTCCAACTAACTTCGTAAAACTGAACT
>NW_025854764.1:0-4136 GCF_002878395.1 Capsicum annuum
ATTTCTTGGAGGAAATCTTGAAATTGATGCTTGAGTTCTTATGTTCTTGAGAATAAAAGCTTGAATCATTGTTCTTGAAAAAGGAGAGGATTTTTACGTGAGTTTATTTGAAGAAGATGGGCAAATAATGCCCTTTTTAGATGTTATAATTCGTGTTTGGACGTATTGGGGTCGAGGGGAAAGGACCAAAGTGCCCCATGACCCTTAAGAAGCTAAAACTGTGCAGGAATAGCCCCTGTGTCGTAACCCTAGTTGGGTTAAGTGGCCCTCGCGACTCGACCCCTATTTGGGTCAATCAGACCTCACGTTGCGGGGTTATTGCGACCCTTTACTGCCTCACATGAAAAATGGCATAACTTTTTACTCGGGTATTAGATTAAGGAAAAATTGGTATCGTTGGAAAGCTAATTCAATTATATACAATTTGGTGGGTTTTGAGATAAAAATTTCCTTCACATTCAAAATTGGCACTTGTAGAATTGAACAGAAAGATTTAGCCAAATCAAAGGCTCTTAGCTCAACTTTTGCTCTAAGTGCTTCCTATGAACATTTTTCACCTTGAGAGCTATTCACACACTAGTATAATAATCATGAAACTCATATACATATGAGAATCATTTGTATTAGAGCTTACACGTGTAGGAACGACGGTTAGAATTCTAGCACAAAAATATGGGGTGTTACATTATCTCCCCTTGGAATCATTCGTCCTCGAATGATGGATAGGAACTTGTTGAAGCCTTAAAGGTATGGAATAACATGGATATGATATGTCTTCTAATAAAGGATATAACTGAGCTGAAACATTTAAACTTCTATCATGAAACTGAATTCTGAGCTGACGTGACTTTACTTGCTTTAAAGAGCTGATTCATGTTGAGAGTTTATAATTCACTTAAAGTGTTCATGATCCAATCATATATATATTGAATTTGGAAGTGATAACTTATGCAAGTGTGAATCATTAGACAACAAGACTTAGATCATACGAGGGTATTACACTGTCTGAGCTAAAATACTTGGAAAATTTAGATTATGCGTTGAACACTTATGAACTGAGTCTTGACTAAATAGCTGAACCTGAAACATGATGCTTGGACTGAACTGAATTCACAATTTACATGTATGAAATAGATTATCTCTTGGAGTGGTCATACGCATGAGACTTCAGATAGTAGGACTAGGTGAAAAGGTGGAAAACCGTAGGAACTTGTCTGCCTCACTGTTAAACTGGACTGCTAGCTATACTGACTGAATTATATAGGAAACTTATACTTAACTGGAGTATCTGAATTGAGGTCATACATGGCTATAAGCTGAATCTCGTCGATCATTAGGAGTGTAGCATGAGTTATGGGAACTTAGCATACTATAAAGCATGAGTACATGAGCCATGAGTTGTATGACCTTAATTTGGAGTTCATAACTTATGGAATGTGATTCCAACTGCTGAATGAACTGGAACTCATTCAGGAACTAGAAGAGCACATGATTCTCTATCATATGCATGAACATGAACTATGATCATGAAACTAAAACGTAAGGCATGAGTAGGTATTGGGATAACTGAAAATACTGAGATAAGAATGGGTTGAGCCTCACCCTCACTTTTTGAGGTTCTACAACATACTGGCGTTACTATTAGAATCCGAGATCCTGACTTGGTTACTCATCCTATCATCTTCCCCTTAGCTTTAAGCCATCATTCCAAGTCTATGAAAACCCCTTTACTAAACTCTAACTGACTTACAACCACCTTACTCTAAAGCCCAGGGTATAAAAATACACGTAAATAATAGAACTTAACCTGAAAGACTACAGCTGGAAGTGGAAAACCCACTGCTAATACTACCATCTAAGATAACCTCTAGCTTTCTATAGCCCCAATAGTCATCATATAATACTTGAACACTTACTAACTTTGAATCTTCACGAGTATCCCCAAAGACCAAGTGCACACCATTTAGTGCTTCAACTCTTATTTTTATTAGCTCAACCTTCAAAAACTCAAACTTAGATTCCAACACTTAACATGGATATCACCAAACCTTTAATTAACCATACTACTTCCGTCATAGTCTACCAATATCGCATCTCCAAACTTATATCTCTAGACCATGAGAATCATGATCATATCAAAAGTCTCAACACTATCAATCAAAACTCCTTAACTTGGCTATTTAGAACACCACATACCATCTAACTAGTTTTTCTCCACCTAGTAACTCAATAGTACTACTAGTCACACACAACATGTAATAGCCTTAGAAAATACCGCAACCCCATAGCACCTTGGGCATACTTCTACATCATACATACAACATCATACTTAATTATGAATCAAAATGGACTCAAACTCTTGCATACACTATTCAAGCCTACTAGAGCATTTCCATATAACTAATATCATTAACTAAGAAATCATCACATCCACCTTCATGACCATCAATTGTTCAAACATAATGTCAAGTGTTAAACATGATTTACAACCCAACCTCACACACAATTCTCATTTGGAAGCTATAAAATAAATCATCAAGAAACACTAGTACACTAGAACCCCATAACAATGACAATCGGTCATAATCCTAAGACATACCTTACTAAAATCTAATAACGCATCCTCCTTCTAAATATTACGACTATTCACCCATCTCTATAAGCCTAAATTCACAATACTCAATCACCCAATACTTTCATCAATAACCCATACTTTTCTAACACAACAATTACCATCAATAACTCTTTTCATACTTCAAGCAAATAACAATTCACCTTAACTAATAACTCCTTCTCTACCTTCCACTAAACTAACACACAAGGACATAACACTTCATTACTAACTCAATCATATGCAAAAATTCAGCTATATATATATTCAATAAATCGCCCTTACCACCTTTCTTATCATTACACTTCTAAACCCATACTCCCAACTATAAGAAGGTTCAACTACTTATGAATCATAACACTCTAGGTTTCAATATCTTGTGAATATAAACTCTATTTAGCAATCTATACTCACACTATCTCCTATAATGAGTACTATTCATATTGAAAGGCTAATAAGGAATATGAATACATATCTTACTCTGTCTTAACTAAATAACTCATAAGAATGAGAACATCACTTTAAACTTGAGGGACTTATAACACACTAGAGGGCTCCTAGCATACCGTTTTGCAAGAATCTACTAGACACGACTTCACAGACACCCAAGGACACTTGAAATCTGGCTCTGATAATAAGTTTGTAACGCCCCAAAAATGGACCCGAGACGTCATACGGAGCTTGGGACCACAAGTGATCCCAAGCTAACCCTTCTACTGACATAACTCATAAGCAACTGAATAGATATGTATAAAATGACTAAGTTTACTATACGAAAATATAAAAATGATGGAATCTGTAAAATACAATACTGATACAACTTTTACATTCTGATAAAGTCTGAAAAGAGGGACTGAAAGCTACATAACCGACTCTAACTGACATCTGTGAAGCCACTACTATACTGACCATGGATAGTTAGGACGCGACCCCAACTACCACTAATCAATACATAGGAATAAGAAAGTAAAGAACATAAATAAATCTGACTGGAGTCCCCAAAGTAGGAGAACTCTTCATCTTGATGGCTGGAATCTGCAACTGTCTGAATGTGCGTACTAAAACTTGTACCTACATTATGAGACAATATAGCACATAGACATATATGTAGATCAGTACTTTGAGTATGTACTGAGTATATGGGGGTGAAATACATAAGTAAAACATTATCTCATCATCATAATTTGTAAAACAATGCATGCTAAATGTAAATGACTCACATAAGCTGGAATAATTGAAATACTGAAGTTTGAAGTAATAGAAACAAATCATACTTTATAAATTTAGTGAGTCGCAATATTTAGTTCTAAAAGTTATATTTGTATTCTCTCTTTAAATCATGCTATTTAAATGTAGAAAGGACTTACTCTAAAATCTGAATTCTGAAAGCTGAAATCTGAAGCTACTATCTTTCTTTAAAACATAATCTGAGTAAAACTTGTGAGCCTTTACACATAGTTTTTCTAAAAAAATTTGTCTTATTTTTTTTCTATTAGGAAATTCTTTAAAAAACTTTTCTTTACTA
>NW_025854765.1:0-1979 GCF_002878395.1 Capsicum annuum
TTGATTTCTTTCTCAAGAAAATCAAAGCACGTGTTATCTATCGTTTGCAACCAATAGACGATAATTAAAACCTCAGAATTTTCAAGGAGTCCTACCACCTTTTGAATCTTGAACACTCAGCACCTTATCAAGACTTAACCCTAGATCCCATAATTCAGGTTAAAGAAATTTAGCCGCTCATGATGTAATAATCAAAACAACTAGTTATATTCATGATTTGAAAGATAAAATTACCACAAGATGAATAGAAACTAGAGATTCTTAGATTAGATCACAGTAGTAATCCCAAAATAATGATGATCATCTCTTCAAAGTAATTACATGTTCAAGTTAAGAAACTAGAGAGAGAAAATGTCAAAATACATGTCTCCAAAAGGTGTTTGGAACTCTCAAGAAAACTCTAAACAAGACTTTAAATAGTTTAGTCTAAATAAGGAAATAAAATCACAGAGTTTAATAATCCCTCGAATTAGGTAACGACATTCGTGACAACCTATCAGGAGGCTGGCGACTTATCACAAATGTCGTCAGCTCCTCTTTGCTTTTGATACTCGCTGCTTTAGGTTGACGACAAATGGTGAAATCCTATCAACTCCTTGATAACTTATCATAAATATCATCAAGTCTCTACCTCAGCCCTCATGTTCTGCCTTAGGCTGACAATAACTTTGACGACCTATCATCTCCTTGACGGCTTATCACAAATGTCGTCAAGTCTCTACCTCAACCCTCATGTTCTGCTTTAGGCTGATGATAACTTTGATGACCTATCAGCTCCTTGACGGCTTATCATAAAATATCATCGCAACTCTCAACTCAGGTGTATTCTCTGTCTGAGGATGATGATGAAGCTGATAACTTATCACAGGGCTAAAGACTTATTAGAAATGTCGTCAACTATATTTCTCTTTGAATTACTTCAGATTTTAACTCTTTTGCTTCTATCCTTATTGGTTTTCTTGCATCATAGCTTCTACTGCAAAATCAAACATAAAACAATAAAAAACGACAAAAGTTGCTTAAGACTTTGCAATTATTCTTAGTTAAAAACCTTAAATGTGTTAGCATTAGCTCACACATCACCTGTTAGTTTAGGCTTGACTACCTCCCAGGGGTCACCCGTCAGTTTAGGCTTGACTCTACCTAGGGATCACGGGTCAGTTTTGACTTGATACCCTGCTTCTTCAGTAGCTTAGTGGATCCACACAACCACTGTTAGTACCCGTGGTACGGTATTGATACCTTTCCAACTAGGGTTACAGGTTGGACCCCAATTAGTTTAGAATGGGACATGTTGGTTAGATGATACCTCCCACAGTCTTAATTTAGTATTCAGTACAGAATTCAGTTCAGGTGGCTTGACCAAGATATACAGATTATCAGTTACTTAATTATCAAATTTCAGTATTTTAGTTTTATAGATTATTTCAGAAACTTTATATCCTTGGTCTTGCACTTTCAGCATTTCAGTTTTCATGTATGTTTACTCAGCTATCTCATATTATTCAGCTAGACATTACTTTATTTTCAGTTAACCATGCATTTCGGCCTAACCTCATCTCATATACCAGTATATTTAAAGTACTGATCGCATACTTGTTTTTTTGTGCTATGATGTCTTATATCATAGGTTCGGACACTCAATTTCTCGATCGAGTTAGACAAGATCAGCTAGCCAGCATCAACAGTAGTAGTGAGTCCTCATACTTTGAGGATGAGTTTATCTTTATTCGATTAATTAGTAGTTCAGTTATATGATCAGTTGGAGTTAGTTGGGGGGTTTTCCCATCAACTCCCTAGTCAGACAGTCTTAGAGGCTTTTCAGACACTTCAGATAGTCAGTTAGTTATATTAATATTTTCAGTCAAATTTTTAGTATTTTCGCATATGTTTCATACTTGCGTATTTAGTTGCATTATTTGATTATTTAAAACCTTATGGCGTGTTTAGTTGAATTCCTCATATGTCTTTTATTATCA
>NW_025854766.1:0-2234 GCF_002878395.1 Capsicum annuum
AAATATTTTAAGATATATTTTTTCATTTTATTAATATGAAGAAGGATTCCAACTTATAGCATTTTTCATATATTCTCTGATCATTTAAATTTTAAATTTAAATATTAAATTATACATCTTAAAATGTTAGTTAAAGTTCATGCTGACCTCAAAAAGCAAAATAGTGACTAGTAAAAGTGAAGGAGGGAGTATATATTTATAACATAAGTAAACTTTTGAATTAATTTAGTATAAAATATATATCCATTTTTGTTATATGTTATTATATTACATTACTTGAAATATGTTTATAAAATTATTTTTATTTGTTATTTTCATTAGTATAAATAGATATTACAGTTTTAATTATTGTTAATAAATAAATTTTCATATCATGATCATTTATTTCATTTAGAACATTACTAACTTACATACTTAATATATGTTTCTCACCTTTTTTGTCTAGAAAATAATTTTCTTTTTATTTATAAAAATTTACTATATATATTAAAAATAAAGAATATAATAATTTTAAAGAGGTAAAGAAAAATAAAAATTAATAGTGTAAGGGTAAATTAGGTATTTAAAAAAAACAAATAGGAAAAATGAGGAGAATGCTTATTGTTTAAAGATGAGGGGAGAATTTGATTTTTAAAGTAAAGTTGAGGGGTGATTTTCACCCTATATAATAGATTCAACCGGCTAAGGATTGTGTTATGGCCAAGTGCAAAATTTGTTGCTTGGAGAAAGAACAGTGGTCGGATGTAGAGTAGAAGGTGTGGATTTTCGAAAACTCACATTCACTATCATAAAGCTTAAAACTATGTAGAAAAATCGTCAAAAGTTATAAATATTAATAGGTGGGAATCCATAATTAAACCAAGAAATAGCTTAGTGGTAAAAAATGAATCCTTAAGAATCCACAAATTTAAAATTTTGAATCCAGACTCTGAGAAAGAAGTTCTTGAGCAGATCGATAAGGCTTAATTGAGAGAGAAGACTAAAATATTAAATTAGATAGAGACAAGATGAATATTTAGTATTCAACTTATCGTGAATATTGTTAGTGGAGAATGAACTATGAAAAGAAATGCTAGCCAGCCTGTCCACCAATTAAATGGTCAAATCAATTACACAGGCATAGTCGAATTAACACACCAAACTGTTAGTGTTTTGTTTTGATTTTTTTATTAAATTTAAATTTTATTTTTTTAAAAAGCAAAATAAAGTGATATCATAATTATTTTTATTTTTTTCTAAAAGAACAATATAAAACTTTTCTATATTTGACAAACCTCTTTCTTGGAAGGAATGTTTTGAAACTCTATAAATAGAAAATATCCTTTCTCATGTCATACCACAATAGCATCCATAATGTAATCTTTTAAAAGTTTTGTTTAGGGGAGGTTTCTCCCAATAAATTTTAAATTTTTTCATTTAGTTTTAATATGTAGGCCGATTGACCAAATCATAATAATATTATGTTTTTAGTTTAGTTTTGTGTCTTCTGATTTATCGTCTCATAGTTTGCAAACTTTAAGCTTCCGTATGACGCCCTCTCGATTTCGAACACAACAAGTGGTATCCGAGCTTATTGTTTAAAGATCCAATGGTGTGGTGAGACGAGATTAAATTGGTTAAAAGCGGTTTCAAATCAAGATGCAACCAATTTGGTGATAATGATGTTTTGTTCAACTACATGTGGAGAAGATATTTCAATCATATTTTCAGCAATCCTACTAAAACAACTTTAAAAATAAAGCTTTCTTTTAATCTTGTATAGGGCTCCAATATTTTTAACCCAAAAGGGCTAATATATTTTTTAATCCAAAAGGGCTCTATTTTTAAGCATGACAAACAACAGAGATAAATGAAAATTATGTGAAGAATCAAATTTATAAATATGACATGAAGAGGATGGATCAAGTCAAGAAAATCAAGCCAAAAAGGAGAGATTTGTTATGGTGTTTGCCCTCATTTTCTTACCAAATTTAAGTTTTACTTTTTTTTTAAGAAAAATAAAGTAATACCATAATTACTTTTATTTTCTATGAAAGAAAAATATTAAACTTTTCCATATTTGGCAAACCTCTTTTTTGAAGGAAAGATTTTGAAACTCTATAAATAGAAAACCTCACTTGTCATATCATAACACAATAACATCCCCATTGTACTCTTTAAAGAGTTTAATTTATGGGAAGATTTCTCTCAATATATTTTTTAAGTTTTTTAATTTAGTTTTAATATGTAGGCCA
>NW_025854767.1:0-3230 GCF_002878395.1 Capsicum annuum
CGGACTCTTTTAATGAAGGGAAAAAAGTTCAATTCACTTTTCTAAATGCTTTCACATTTTTAATATATTATAGATATAAATTATCATTTATAACTAATGCACTATGTATGAAAATTGAAATGATTTTTCATCGTCACTTACTTGAAAACCTTCATTTTCCGTGCCTTTCTGCTTATCCATCATCCTCTTTCTAATACTTTTTAATTTCATCAAGTATATCTCAAATTCACAATGTATTGACTTATAAACATTTAAGATCAACAAATACATAAAATAGCTAACTTTAAAATATCTAACTATGGACTAAGTTTTCTTTTAGGTAGTGGGATAAGAAGCATTCATGGCAAGTCCACAAGGCATATCACCATATCCCACTGTTGTAACATGGTTAAACCAAGTGCAACATGATCCGCTGTATACCCCACTTGAATATAACTAAAAAACAAAGTTATTCTCATCGATTATCACTGATATGGGTTAATTTATCATAGCTTGCAAAAAGATTCTTGCTGTTGACCGGCACATCTTCGTATCCTATTATTCGCGATAAGTGTCAAATAATGATTGTGTTGAATACATTTAAATAGATTAAAATAATTAAGTTAATGAATAAGTTGGGTCATCAACCACCAAAATTATCACAAGAAAGAATTTGTTGTTCCATGCAACAACATTAGAGCTATATTGCGCAAAAGAACTTGCATTGAAGGAAAACATGATTCATAAATAAAAAAAAAATTAACCTTCTACCATAATACACGACCTCTATACTGATGTGGTTAACATAATAAAAATTTAGCACCTAATCAATAAAATATGTTTATGAAGTTTCTTTGCAGTTACATCGAGTTAATCAAGATGCAT
Organism: Capsicum annuum; assembly: GCF_002878395.1. NCBI lineage: Eukaryota > Viridiplantae > Streptophyta > Magnoliopsida > Solanales > Solanaceae > Capsicum > Capsicum annuum. The sequence continues at coordinate 865 of NW_025854767.1, forward strand.
GATAACAGAATCTTTATAAAATCAAGAACAGTAGTATACATCCAACAAAATAATAACTAATCTATAGATAAATTTATAAAACTTACAAGTTCAAGAGAAAAAATTGCATGCTGAAGAGCTATGGAAAAAAAATCAAGCCGTAGGCAAGTTAAATAGTTAGATGTAATTGTGAAATTTGTTTAAAGTTTTACATATAAAAGGAAAATAATTAAATGATTAACTTTAAATAGAGTTCTAGTTGATTTAAAGTCCTAAATATAAGGAAAATAATTATATGACAATTTTAAAATATAATATTAAAAAATAATAGTTGAACTGTTTAGTAGACATTTTTTGCCTTATTTTAGGTACAAAGTGAAAAGGATTTTGTATTTTTTTTTTTTTGGGGACTACCCAACGCACTACAACAAAAAAAACCCAAAAAACAGTTTACCATATATTAGGAATTTAATCATAATAAAAAAATCTTCTCTTAAATGTATGAAATATTTAAACCACGGAAAAAAAAAAACCTATTTTTGTTAGAAAAGGTTTTATCTTTTTTGTAAAATTATAGTGTATATTTAATATTACTAAAATATTTAAAAAAAATAGTAAAGAGACGTTTTTGTCTAAAAAAGAAGACTTTCAATGAAGGACAAAAAGTTCAAAAAGGTCTTCACATTTTTAATATATTATAGATATAGATATAGATTAATTTACGTGTCCTTGCAGTGCACTGTATGTTTTTAAAAGAAACTGTAGAAAAATAAAATAGAAATAAATGTATATGAACCGTGATTGCTAATTTTATACTATATTTTGTTTTTGTTTTTTGGATTTATCTCGTGTTGCGGGATCCGTCTACCTTACTAATATGCTTACTTTTTCAATGTCAATTTAACATTCTTTTGCAACTATCATATTTTTAATTAATATTAACAAAGAAAACAAATGTAGAGGGTGAACGAATCGAGAAGCAACCTTCGCTGGTGCTAATACATCAACTATGCTTCAAAATCTTTCAACCTTGTCGATCTGTTTTTTCAATGTGAATTTCACATTATCTTTTGCACCTATCTTTTTTTTTTTAACTATTATTATAAATTACCAATTGTACCAACAAAAAAAACAATTGAAGAAGATGAATGGATAGAGAAACACCCTAAGTCCCTGGTGATCATATATCATCAATGCTTCACAATCTTCTTGTGAATTCTCTAAATTCAGAAATTGAGAGGAAAGGAATAATTGATAAGTCATCAATTTGACAGCTTGCTAGCTTCTTTTAAGCCTAAATTATCATACTTTTCTATTGACTTGACGTTGATCATACTTTTCCATTGACTTGATGTTAATCTCATACTTAATGCTAATTTGTGCAGGTAAAACTTAAAAAGGGAAGATGACCAAGCCGTTCAAGTCATTGAGAGGTCAAATATGAAAGAAAAGAGAACTAAAGACCACATGACTGTGTGGGGGAAGCCCCCCACGCAAGCGAGTGGCCAAAATGACAAAAACAACCACATCTGCTCCCAATATGCTATGGATCCGCTTTGCATCTACTCTGGATCCGCCCTCCATTTGCTCGCCATCTTCTCAAGCAGATCAAAAGCAAGGTGACATTTTTTTAATGTTTGGCAAATGTGGAATTGAGGATTAAATAAGATTTTTTTAATCTCATTTTCATTATCTTTGGACCTTATTCCATTATTATAGAGCTAAGAAACATTGGAATGAATCTCAAGTGGAATAATTAGTAGTAGTTTTAATTGAAGATTCATTGAAAGTAAAGCTTGGATATTGCATTCTCTTTACTTTCTATGGATCAATTTGATGAGAATCAGGGTATATCGTCTTTACTTTCTCTCTCTATGAGTAGCTAATTCTTAATTCTTAGAGTTATGCTTGAATAAGTTGTGATTAGTTTATGTGTTTTATTTATTTGTCTTCCTAATTAGCTAATTGATATGAGTTACGCATTCATTCAATGTGATAACTAAGAATTGAGGGTTGCAAACCCCAGTTTCCTCCAAACTCATATCATTCTTGAAAGAGGGGATATGGGTGAGGAATGGATGTGATAATAACTTGAATTAGTTTATTTAATAGCATCGCTTAGATACAAGGATGCTAGTAGAGGCCATAGATTGTAAAATTATTACACTTATGAGGTGTTCGAAAGAACCCATTTGTGATATTTGCTATTTTATTAAAAGATTGACACCAATACCTATAGATCTAGCCTACCCATGAATTCTAGCTAATTTGGACAAAGAGTTAATACCCAATTACCCACCTAAACTATACCCAAAAAGGCTATGACACACCTCAACTTAAAGAGGTTCTTATCACCCCCTAAACTAATTAAAAGTGTAATTTTGACA
>NW_025854768.1:0-2095 GCF_002878395.1 Capsicum annuum
CGTCCAAGCTACTCTTAGCCTACACTTGGACTGCTCAAGCATGTCCAGTACAGGTCCAAGCTACAACCACCCAGTTTGATATAAAATTTTTAGCTCAATATTAGCTCAAGGCATAGTTTTGAGCCCCCTAACCTTCCTTCATAAATCCTAACTTCTGATGTCACCTAAAAACATCAGAACTAGTTAAAAGTTGAATCAAAAACATTAGAAACATCAAGAAAATCCTTGGGTTTCCTCCTAATTAGAGTTTAAGTTAAAGTCGCAGCATAACATCATTCAATTATCCTTTTGGATTCTTGAATCGAATCGACTCAACTGTAGTTGCTTCGAGTCCACCCACGTGGTGAAGTATTAATCCTTGCCCATTCACCATGAACTTTTTCTTCTCATGGTCTTTAATTCAATTTTTCTTTTTGAATCTATATTTGAGACCATGAATGGGCTCGACCACTTGATTATAAGCTTTTTCGCGAATCGCTTCAACCTATACTTAAAGAGGAGTACATTATCACCATTACTAAATTCTCGATTTGATGTCTAAACATTATGCCACCTCTTCTTTTTGGATCTATTTGAACATTTCCTTGGAGAAATGCCTTTTATGTCCACTACAGACCACCCAATGGAATGAATGAAATTTTTCACCATAGATTTTAAGGCTTCAATATGTCGAGGCGAAAGATTATCCACAACAACTATCAGTAAAGTGTTTTTCTCATAAGGTTTTGTATTGTAACGGCCAAGAGTCTTCGTCAAATTAACCACCTCTTATTTTTCTTCAATTGCCTCACTCCCTAAGTTCCACAATACACCCACCAAGGGGTCATCCATAAGACCCGCATTTATGGTGTTAGTCACCTCATCATCAACCATATCAATCACTGAAACAACTTGTAAATCCTTAGGTTGTTTCATAGACTTAAACACATTAAAAGAGACTTTTTCATTATTCACTCAGAACTGTATTTTGCCACATTGAGCATCTACTAAGGCTCTTTGGATGGCTAAGAATGGCCTACCCAAACTGATGGGGACTTCGTGATCTATCTCACAATTCAAAATAACAAAGTCCGCTGGAAAGATAAAGCAGTCCACTTTCATAGGAACATCACCTAGCACTCCCACGGGCTTCTTAATGGAATGATCAACCATTTAAATTCTCATTGGGTTTGGTGTAGGAACACCTAACCTAACTTTTGAAAAATGAAAAGTGACATCAAATTAATGTCTGCCCAAAAATCACATATGTTTTTTCAAACTTGTGCACCCTAATAGTGTAAGGAATAATGAATGCACCTAGGTCTTTTGTCTTTGCCACCATTATGCTAGACATTGTGGTAATACAATTGTGTGTTACCTCTATATTTTCAACATCTATGACGCATTTATTTATAACCAACTCCTTCATGAATTTAGCATACCCACGCATCTCTTGTAATGATTTTAATAATGAAATATTCATTGATAGGTTGCAAAGTTTAGAAGGAGATTTCTTGAACTTGGTGTCATCTTTCTTTATCTTGAGACTTTGTGGGACTGGGGGGAATTTTTATTTGAGAAAAAAAAGTACAGAATTTTTATCTGGTTTTGGAACATCATCATCAACCGTTTTAGGAGATTTCTCACTTCCAACCGTTCCTTCACTTTCTCCTGACATAAGACTCTTAAATAGGTGTAGCAGATATTGTCAATACATTTACCTAATAAAGAGTTGGGGTCGAATCCAAAGAGAATAATGTGAGTGAAAAGTAAGCTCAAAATGAAAGTAACTTTCTCAATTCAAACCTTGGATATAAGTATCTAGGGGTTTTGTTTGAAGTATTTCAAATTTCACAATTTTGTTATTTTAAGACTATTATTTTGAAGCTAGAACCAATTGGGAAAAAGTAAGTATTTATAGGACTTGGGGTTATAGCTTTCTAAGTGTGGTTTCATGCATGGGTATTTGATTATTTATCCAAGAGAAAATACCCAACTACCCTCCCTGAACTATACTCAAAAAAGATATGACACACCTCAACTTAAAGGGGATTCTATTACCCCCCATGAACTAATTAAAAGTGTAATTTTGACACCCTTAGTGCCTACGTGGTGC
>NW_025854769.1:0-1237 GCF_002878395.1 Capsicum annuum
AAACAATAACTTCATTGCACCGCCATAAACTCAACAAGTACAAACAAAAATAAATACCACTTACTCGGGCCCCCCCCAAGCTCATCAGGTGTAAAATCAATCTACATACCCCTATTAGCTCCCACCTAGCCCTGTGGCCATCTATATAACTGCTTGGCTCGTAGGCAACTATATAGCTATATAGTCCAATGGCACTGTATATCTACATAACTCAGAAGGCAACCGTTCATCTATATAGCCCCAAAGACAATTGTATATCTATATATATACCCCAAAGCTAACTATATATCTATATAGCCCGAAGGGAACTGTATATATGTAACACCCAGAGAAGGCAGTTGTATATTTGTATAGCCTGACGACGACAACTGTATATATGTATAGCCCTCTAGGGAATTGTATATTTATACAGCCCTGAAGGAAACCGTATATCTGTGTAGCTCGGATGCAACTGTATAACCCTGAAGACAACTGTATATTTGTATATCTCCAAAGGCTATTGTATATCTATATAGCTTGAAAGTAAGCGGGTAAGCTATAAACAACCTATTCAAGTAATTCTAAGTCGTATCTAATGTGAAGTCGCTATTCTATAGAAAAAGAGCCTAGCGAGGGAAAGTTAAAAAATTTGTGTAATTAAAACCTGACATCTATAATCAGAATTTTAATATTCTTGCTCAATTGAATCTATTAGAAAATGTTGTATATACCAATGTCTTCAAATATTGTTTTTTAATTAGGAAAGTATCACTATATTTGATAAAAATGAAAAGGATCATTGTGTAGAGTTATTGCACCTCTCAAATAAAAGGCAAAGATTTTATTCATTTCATGACCAGAATATTAAAATATAACTTTAAAAATCATGAATACTACAATTTTAACGAGATTCAGATGGCCCAACATAAAATCACGGGTCCCAAGTAGAATACATTCCAAAGGTGTCAAAAGGTAATTTGACATCACGCTCCTTCAACTTGAGCGCCTCCTTAGTAGCTTTCTCCCGCTGGACCTCCAAGGTCTTTTTCAGCTCTTCAAGTTGAGAAAGTGTGAATTCTTCAATTTTACCGTCCAACGTCATTGGTTGAAACTTTTCTCTTGTGTAGAAACATTAGCATTGTATGGAGGTACTTCGGCCTTAGCTAAATCTCTAATTAGCGAAGATAAGAAAATGTGATGACAGGTCTCAACGCTAAGATTGTATTTATAGTGATAAAACCAACACATTTTAGGTTAT
>NW_025854770.1:0-1915 GCF_002878395.1 Capsicum annuum
TATATATATATATATATATATATATATATATATATATATATATAATTTCTACTTTATCATATATAGTGAATGTTTATTTATGAAAAAGTTAGAAACTCCAAGATTAGTTTTCTTCTATAAATAATGGTGTTTTCCTTCATTGTTATTCACCCGTCAAGAAACTATTCAAAGAGAAACAATAATCATTCTCTTCTCTCTATTCTTCTTGTTCTTACTTTATATTTTATAACATGTTATAAGTACGAAACTCTGTCAGAAAAGGTGAAATTATAAATCTAAAGGTAATTTCAAGGTTAGTAATTTCTTATGATATTTGGCTTTTACTACTAGTGATATAATTATTGTTGAATTTGAGGAAAAATAATTGGTTTGGAACCCCTTATGCTTTAAGTTTATTCATAAAGAACAATATTGTTAAAAGATATAATGATAAATTTAAGTCTCATCTCTTTAAGAGGGTAAGACATTGGGTTAAAAGTGTTAATGCACCGTGATGATAAGATGTTGATTTCAAGTCCTATTGAGTTATATCCTAAGAAATATTTATATGGATAAGATATTGAGTTTGAATCCCAATACACCATATTAATGATATTATGATGACTAAGGCAAAATAATGGGTGTTTGGTGAAAAGTCATAAAATATATCTCATTGATGTGCTCTATTCCATGAAGTGAATATGGTAGTAATATATGATTAATTCGAAAGTTGACAACTTGCTCCATTCTTGAAAGGAATGTGGTAGCAGTGCATAGTATGTTTAAAAAAAAAGTGATTAAATGTACAAATATAAGTGTGAGAGATAATATGATAATTATTATCAAAAGTGATAATATTTTCACACGCTTATTAAGATTATAAGATATGTTAGAGAAAAATTCTCTATATTATATGCACACCTCGATTTGCTCTTGAATTAACAATATTTTAAAAGAGATTATAAGCTATCATAATTTGATAGGCTTAAGACACAATTATATTCCATTCTTGGGAATGAGAATTTTGATTGTTATAAGCACAAATCTAATCCCTGGGGTGAATGTGATAATATTTAGTAAAACTTATCAATACAAACGTGTAGTTGATTATGATGGTACCATAACTTACCTCCAAAAGAGGTAGAATAATTGAGTAGAGATGTTCTGCAATTTGATCAGAAGTAGTAAATATGGTGTTTATTCTTGTAAACTAAATCTGAAATTTACTAAAGCAAAAAGAACATGTCATGAGAAACTTGGAGTTTACTAGTATGAAAATTCATACGTTGACATGAATGATTGTGACATTTCGAAGATGTTTATATTGAGTATTAGATATGTATGCTTCAAAAATTATTCATGTTGTTTATTCTCATGATAAGTAGGCTGGATCAACTAATGTTGGGATTGAATTTCTTAAATCTGAAAAGTATAAAAGGTGAATATGGGCCCGTTCACCCGTCATGTGATCTATTAAGATGCATCGATATAAGATGATCACATGTGAGCTTATTGTTAACCTGCGGTTTGACATTCATCAAGTTGCTTGCTCAATGTAAATTGAGTTAAGAGCATAATTTTCAGAATGTGTAATCAAGGCAATTCATCTTGAAAATGCTAGTTAAGTTGGTGTTAAATGCCTTCGATAAATAGTTGAACCATCACTTATAAGAACAAAGCCTCATGTATTGATTTGAAGTATGATATATTGCTTACAATAACATTTTTTTTCATTAACCAAAAATTATTATTAATTCTTCCCTTTCAATTGGCTCAAGGTCAAGAATCAATTATTCCATCTAGTAATTTTGATGTGTGGTATTTGATAAATGGATATACCACGATGCAAAAAGATGGATTCTCTAAAATAAATTGAGATATATGTTAGTTTTCCTAACATGAGGGGGAGATAATAAACAGCTAAGTAATAGGTTAT
>NW_025854771.1:0-1042 GCF_002878395.1 Capsicum annuum
GTCATCCCAAAGAATCTTTTGAACCATGATAATATATTCGTAAAAAGCAACAAAAAGAATACTAAATAGGGTTTCTATTAAATATACTTTTTAAAGTTTAAACGTACATTTGTACATCTCCAACTTTAATATGGTATTATTATCAAATACCGTATCGAACCAAATTTTAATTTATTAATTATCGAATTACCAAATCGATGTTTATAAGTATGGTATGTGGTATCTACGTTCAAATACCAATTACCGAATTACCGAACCCAAACTTTAAAAATATCAAATCAAATACTAAACGTCCACACCTAGCTATAAAGGAATATAGTATATAAAAATAAACTCCTAGACATTAATCACTTCATGGACCATAAAGAACTTTCCTAAATTTTTCACTACAATAACTTGAAGATGAGGGCTCTTGCCGCCCTATCCACTCCTCCAAGGATTTTTTTGTAGGCCATGAATTTTAGCTATCGTGACTTTGGTGATGTTGTTGCTCTGATTTGAGGGTTTTGAATACTATCACTGTGAGTGTAAAATTTTAATCAAGATGAACCTTATTAACAAGAAAAATGATGAAAGTGACACCATCACATTAATGTTTAAAATCACGAGTAAGTTTCTAATCTAGTTATTTTGAAGCTAATTTTAATTTTTCATTGTGTTTGAAAGCCCCAAAATAGTGTTTGATTACGTAGAAGAAAGAAGATGAAGAAAATCACCTTTTTTTCATGATAAAATACAGAGATGAAACAAAGCCAACTTTTTACAACATAATATGGTGGGAAAATGAATTGAAAAATATAAAAATGGTGAAAAAAACTGACAAATATTTTGAAGGGGTAATAATGTCATTAACCAAGTTAATGCATGTATTGAAATGCTTTATATTACCAATATATTGAAAATATTGGTATTATTAATATACTCTTCAATACACAATAAAGTATATAACTAATACAAACATTAGTTATGCATAGGCCTAAAAAATGTATCAAATAAGGTATTAATAGTACACACATCTAATGCATGCATTATATATATATAT
>NW_025854772.1:0-1329 GCF_002878395.1 Capsicum annuum
TTATTTCTATTCTTGAGGTAGTATAAATTGGGGTGTTATGACCTATGAGTAATAAGATGATCCCGAGGTTAGTGATATGAAGTCTTATATTTAAAAGTCAGAGTGAGGGTAACTCTTCAATGAAAAGGGGGTGATATGCTATTATGGTAATTGGTTCTGTGGTATGCTAGTATGGTGACTAATTATGGGTGTAGAAAGATTTGTAGATTTTATAATAGTTAGTAGAGGAAGTGATTAGTTATGATGATTTAGAATCTATTTGAAATAGGAAGGATCTTATGTTGGATAGTTATCGTAGTAGTAAAATAAACCATAGGTTTTGAATGGAAGAGGTGGTCGGCTAATAATTTATGAATTTAGCATTCACTTGGGGAGATCATTGAAACACCTAGGCTTTGAACCCTTAAAATTTTTTTCTTATTTGAGGATTCTAGATTAGGTATGACTCAGGGTACTAGTCGTACCCTTGGAATACGACTTAATGACCCCCTCTCGTATCCTACGCAGTTTGGTGGGGGTTACTCACTGTCCTTGATACGAATTAGCCTCCCCATGATCGTATGTTGGGGTACGAGTCGTACCAAGAAAGGTCGTATGGAGTGTTGAGTTTGTTCTAGAGTGGACTGTTTTGGGTACGGGTTGGTGTACGGTTTAGGGTACCTTCGCTAATCAAAAGGCCTTGCAATCACGACCAAAGCCTCTTCACGGTCACGACTCTTCATGGTCACGACCTTAGTTTCGTGATAGCGACTGTTGCACCAATAACAGTTATCTGCACTAAAATGATCATATATCTCTCATACAAATTCAAAATGCTTCGATTCTTTTACATTAGTTCTGAAACTTTAATACGAATCTAATATTTCAATCTCATTTGATTTAGGTTGTACTATTAAAGCTCAACAACGTAAAACTCTAAAGTTTGAACAAGTATAAAAAACTCATCTCAGATCTCTCGAACATAAATAAATTGTGCAAATAAGTTATAAAACACGTCTCGAGCCTGTTGGAATTATCAAATCACACATTCGAAGTTGTCGTGATCGAAAGATGATCGTGGTCGACTCTAAGTTTATAATTTTTTAAATTTTTATCCGGCGACTCAAAAATCATCTAAAAGTTTCGAGACCCGAAACAAAGGTTGATCCAACTCAAAGATCACCTTTTGGAGTTGATTGAATAATCAAAATTCTATTCCGAACTATCTTTATCAAATATTAACTTTGATCAAACTTTTCAACTTCTCAACATTCAAAAATTTCTCAAAGTGTGTCCGGTCATCTTGACAATCGTGCACCCACTCTTGCAAGTATGGGTGTCAAGTGGGCC
>NW_025854773.1:0-3859 GCF_002878395.1 Capsicum annuum
ACCCTAAATTATAGGTAATAGGCTTACAAGCAAAACCATAAAAGACCGCATATAAGAATAACTATGGTAATAATAAGTGAAAACAAAAAAAGGAGACATATAAAGTATATGAAAACAAGAGAAAGGAAAATACCTAAATATACAAATAAATTTCCTTAAAGACCTGGTAAGTGATATCCCCAAATTCACAAAGTTAGGTGAATTAGTGGCAAATATATATGCTAATTCAACAACATAGTAATTCATAAGGTGGAAAACATATAATTAATCATTACTAAGGCGGCAACAAATCTTTCCTCCAGCAACACCTGGACGTTGAGTCATCATACTATAGAAATTTCATTTATATCATTACATTATGTACTCGGGTATTGTATGGGTTCATTGTAAAATACATATAATATTTTAAATATACCATAATTAAATAGAAAATTATTTCTAATAAAACCTCTATTATATTATAATAATAATAATAATAATATTTTAATATATTCATATTCACCATCTCTACTAAAATATTAATAAGCTATAAAACTAGTTATAAAGTAATATAGATAAATTATAACTAAAGAATCTTATACAAATTAAAAGCATTTTAGAAGGGTAATAAATTATATTTCTACCAAATAATAATTTTGATTAAATATTTCACAATATATTTGGTATCACCAAAATTCTCAAAGAGAACCATTCGAAAATCAAACTGTCAGTCCTAACAAGTCATATATAACTGGGGTAGTTATAGAAAAGCTCTAGAAACTAAAAATGTATGAAAACAAGGAATGAGAGTCATTAATAAAGTATAAATTAATGTTTCATTGATGCGAAAATTCCACTGTTCATCTTCTTTCTTATTCCTTCTTCTTTACTTTCCTCTTTAATTACACAAATAAAAAAATAAAGAAATCTGCAATATGGATACAAGTTATAAAGCTTCAGTTGTAATCACATATCATCAAAAAATGCTCAAAATCTAAAAATATGTAATTAAAATACTGTCTATGTTCTTCACATTGATTTAAATTTCTTTATAATTGAGAACTCTTTCTTGATCTATAGAAATATCGAGTATTGATGTCCAAATAAACATCATTCACTAACTAAAGGTGTTATTTGCATCAAGTATTTTACACTAATCAATCTAAGAATCTTCAGTCCAATCTATTTATAATTGGAGATGCGATCAGGTCCTTCAATTTTATTCTTAAGAAGAGGAAAGAGAAAAAATTGATAAAGAGTAAAAATATGGTTACTTTTTGATAGTACATCTGATTATTACATATATTGGATATAGTTTGATAATAAAAGGTGGTCACAGTTAGTGTGTTGAATGATGCACTCAATAGCATGTACAATGCTGAAAAAAGGAGAAAGCATCAAGTCATGATTAGGCCTTCATCAAAAGTTGTAACGCTCCAATTTTCTGAACCAAAATGCTACATGGTGCCCATGACCCCAAAGGACCACAACCTAACCTATGACTTATATCTGTACCTGAGCACTAAATAACCATACTGTAAAATATGCGAAAACATAATACTGTAAGGCTATAAAGTTCAAATCTGAATAAACATCTAATAAAATAATATCTAAAAATGGTATAAAAATACCAACATAAATCTGAAATAATTATCTGACATACTGTAGTCTGAAAACCTCTAAACTGAACTGAATAAGGAGTTAAGGGACATGTGCCCAACTTTCTCTGTCTACTAAAATAAACTAAAAACTGAAATAGTGGTATGAATAATAACATAACTGTCCTCGAAGGATGAGGACTCATTGTTAATTACTGCTGTTGGCTGACTCTGAAATTGCTAAGGGAGATATGGATCCTGTGCATCTAAACCTATGGTATAAAACACCATAGCGCGAGAAAAGTATGCGTCAGTACTTTGAATGTATTGGTATGCTAGTGAGGTAGGTTGAATGCATAGGGTTCATATGTATGAACATTACTGACTAACATGAATGTGAGAATAGATGCATGAATACATAATAACTATAACTAAAACTATAATAGTACTGGATACTGAATTCTGTGTACTGATTTACTGACATCTGAGTTTACTGAATAAAGAGGAACTGATGTTATATTTCTGATAAAAAATAACTATTTTTGATAGTTCTGATTATAAAGAACTGATCTGATTGATCGTATATAATAGTCCTGAAACTGAGTTCGTGAGAAAATGACTACTGAGTATGAATATTAATGACATGTATTTACTGATAAATCATAACTGATAACTGAATTCTAATAACTGATATATTTGATAAGATGAGTTCTGATAACTGATAGCATGAATGGCTGTATCTGACAGTCCTGAATCTGATAGAACTAACTAAGTTTCATACTGTATCTGAGTTGACTGTATCTATCAGTCTTGATATCCTAAAAAACTATCTAATTTCTTTTACTGAAACTGATACTAAAACTGTGCGAAGTAGTTATCTAACCGATATGCCCCAAATATGCTATAATAGCTAAGCTGGAGTCCAATCTTTGCCCTGATTAAAAAGGTGTCAATACCGCGCAACTGGTAAGGACAAGGTGTGAGTGACCCTCATCTGGTAGGTACTCTAATGAGAATGGTGGGAACCCTTATCTAACAGGTTAAGCCACCTCATCTACCCTCAACTGACAAGTATTGATGTCTCAACCTTTGCTGGCTACATATTTCTGGAATGCAAGGACTGCTTCTAAGAATCACACCTTCTACTGGCAGGTGAGTTCCCATCCTTGGGTTTACTCAGTGCTGAATCCTACTCCCAACTGAATGACAATGAACTAATTATACTAAATTGATTTCCTAGTTCATACTAGAATTAACTGAATTGTTACTAATTGTTTTGTTTACTTAACTGAACATGGACTGAGTTTTTTTAGTTCCGATGGCTAGGGGAACACTATTGAATTTTGTTAATTGACTAAATGCTACTGAGTTCTGTTAGCTACCTGAGTTTACTGATATCTGAACTGAATACTAAACTAAACTATACTGATACTGAGATTTACTAAATTCCATAAACTGATGGAATATTACTGAGATTACATAGATTAGTGAGTACTGAGTAAAGCTGAACTGATACTGCCTTTACATGAGTTTTCCTGAGTCATGAGACTGACTAAAGTCTACTAAACATGGCTTGACTAAGAGTATCGTGAAAACATAACATGGCTCTAGGCACCCAGCTATATTTTTTGGGTACAAGTACCCCCAGGACTTGGTGGAAAAAACTGACACATCATGCCAATTCTTGATCATAGGACTAAAGTCCGCAATTCATAATACCATAAGTTGGGGATTTCATGAAAGCACTTGATAATCATAATCTTGTACATGAATAGGAATATATCCTAACATATCATAATTTCACAATTTTAATTTCACTTGCATGACATGAACTTGTATACAAGCTAACATAATGTAGTTTCATTTCTTAACTTTCATTAATCATTTTTCAAACACTTCCAAGACATAGAATCAACATGGAAATCATTTAGATCATGTAGTATTAACATGAATTCATTATTTAGATCACCAATGGATCACAAGGCATAATTCATTCACTTGAACATTTTCACAAACACATGAAAGGCATGATTTTATACTTAGGCATATATCACATGCTCCCAATTCATGACCATAACAACCAATTCACATCTCAAGGTTTTCAACATATGATGGTCATGATTCCACACACATGGGAAACATGGATATTCCATTTATTAATTTACATATATCAATATTATGGGTATAACATCTAACTTGCAAATCCTAAGAACTCAACATAAATCTCATATGAATAATACCACAAATAAATTAGTTTTCATGATTCTTGAAATAACTCATGG
>NW_025854774.1:0-2126 GCF_002878395.1 Capsicum annuum
CAACCACGAGAATTCAATCATAACGAAGAGAGTAATGATATAAGTGGATCAACACATCCTAAATTCAAAAACCCATAGCAATAAAGAGTATACTACAAGGTTTCCATAATCCTAACAGATAAGCTTAGATACTCATGAACCAAAAGGAAATAACCATAAGAATGTTCATCATACACAAGATTAGAGGATGATCTTAGTGTCCACAAATTAGAGAAAGCAAGAGGAGAAACGCTTTTTCCCTCTCACCCTTAGCTAAGCCGCCTTTTCTTTCTTAAAAAATAATATGATACTTCCTCATAAAAATTCATCCATAAGGCTTTTAATAACATCCTTCTCTAATAAATTGCTATTGAGTCCTCAAATACTTAAAAATATCAAGTTTGCCCGAGAAAAAGTTCCCATATATCACATTCAGTCCAAAAGCTGCTTTCCTTTTATGTGAAGTTTCCTCTGCTATCCACAGGTCCCCAAAGTTCCGTAATCTTCCTTATTAGTACCTGAAAAGCATGCTAATCACATAGGTCAGCTCACTTAACTAAAAATAGACTAAAAGTTCAAGAATTATGTATGTTATCCTCAAAACTTAGCTAAAACATAGGTAAGCTATGGTGCTTAGACGTATAAATACGCCCAACATCAATAACAAGATAAAGAACCTGGCTAGTACTACTCCTCATCCACATTAGGAGTCATGTCACCTGCATTGAGATCATCATTAGAGCCATTTTGCCCATGTTCATCATATCATCCACGTCAGCCACACATAATCAAACTAACTATAATTAAGATAAGTGTGGTGAAGTCACCACCCTACACTTAATTTTATAGTATCAACCAATTAATTGTTATTGTCGGGTACTCAGACTTCTCCAACATACACTTTGATATGGTGCATCAACATTAGTTACAATACAATTCACTCACTTCAATTCCCCCAATTCTATTTCAATGAATTACTTTTTAAACAGAATCATGCTTTACACTTTCAACCATATCAAAATATACAAAACACCATCACTTTCACAACATCGCCATGGCAAGAATTTAATTAGTAATCCTTAAGAAATCAATTAACTATAACATAAAGTCATGATAACTAAGCATTAAGAAAGTAAAACTTACCTTAAAGATGGAAGATTAGTGAAGGATAAAAAGAATAGTGAGAGCTCAATATTGTATGGATTAAGGGTGAAATAAGGATGAATTTGGGCATTTAGGGTGTGAATACTATTTAAAGAATGAAAATCTGGGTCGGGTTGACCCAAGTTAAAGTTTGATTCATGTTGAAATTGGAAGGGTATGCGATGCACAGGTTACCGCATAAGTTTAAGTGTGCACCGCATTGGCCATCGTACACATGAAACAGTGAGCCTATGCGGTATGGTGTGCGACGCATATGTTATCACACACATTAAGGTGCGTGGCGCACTGGGCATCACATATGTGAGGCAGTGAGCATGTGCGGAGGCTTGGGCGGTGCACATGTTATCGCACATCATTAGGTGTGCGGCGCATATGTTGTCACCTACATCAAGGTGTGCGGCGCACATCATGCCACTCATTTTCACCTATGTGAAACAATGTGCTTAGGCTGAATATAAGGCTACCTTTTACCATGGTCTATGAAAATTTGGATTCCATGCACCCCATTCTTCATATAAATCATTGAGAAATGTCCATATCGTGGGGGCTTCGCCCCCGCACCCCCATCGAGGTCGGTGGTGGGGTTCGAGATTAGGCTCAATCTCTACGCTGCCACTATAGACCTCATTGAAAGTCAAAAAATAAAGTCGCACCGTAAAACTTTTAAGGTTGGATTAACATAGATCAGGTTGGATTAAATAGTTAAGGATGCAGTAGCAATTTATTAGAGAAGGATGTTATTAAAAGACTTATGGCTGAATTTTTAGGGATCATTCACATTCTGTATTATTTTGAAAACAAGAGAAAGCGGCTTAGCTTGAGGACGGAGAGAGAGAAACGCTTTTCTCTCTTATTTTCACTATTCATCTTTATCACCAAGATCGTTCTAAGTTTTGGTATGATGAATATTTCTATTTTGATTTCCGTTTTATTCATGAGTAGCTAAGTTTATTTGTTAGGGTTATGGAAACCTTGTAGTATAG
>NW_025854775.1:0-4370 GCF_002878395.1 Capsicum annuum
TACACTTGTCTATTCCTCTCTTTTGTGATAATCAAGTTGCTCTCCATATTGCCCGCAATCTAGTATTTCATTAGCGCATAAAGCATATTGAATTGGACTGCCACTTTGTGCGTTCCAAGCTTGGCGATGGCCTTGTTAGTCTTTTCCATACATCCAGTTCTTCGCAGCCGGCTGATCTCTTCACCAAGATTCTTCTTGGTAATGCTCATAATCTTCATCTGCGCAAGTTGGGCATGTTAGCACCCTCCAACTTGAGGGGGGTTGGATGACATGTTCTATTTATTTGATTAGTTATAGTATTAACAATTTCAGGTGTATGTTTTTTATGATATTTACTATATTTCGTACGTTTCGGATATAGCACGTCCCCCTTCTCCACCCCGTAGGAACTACGAGATCACCCCAAGGACGCCTTCGGCATCCAGGGGTCACGGACCGACCATAGAACAGAAGTAGCGAAAGCTCGACCGGTAAAAAGAGGAGAGAATTTCTTCAATAAGAACGCATATCCTGTCCTCATGAATGGACTCTTTTTAATGTGTGAAGGCACAACGAAGATCTAATTTTCGGGGTATGAGTATTGGGCTTGCCCCGTTTAGAAAAGAGAGTCCATCACCATGATGGTCTAATTTCGGGTTAATATATAAGCATTAGGCCCAACTCATTTTGTATAAGAGAGAAAGATATTTTCATTTTCAGTTCAATGAGAAGAGAAGAAGCTTCCAGATTCTCTCTCCTTGTTCTTTCACAGAACTCTAATTTTCCTCTTTTCTCCATTGTTTCACCTCGAAGTTGCTACTTAACACAAATACACATAATTTAAAGAATTATATTGTTGCATATACAAACTTTTGAATAGTGAGCCGAATGTCTTCCAGAAACAACCTCAGGTAATATCTGTGTACACTTTATCCTCCGTAGATCAAAGTTACGAAATTTCATTGAGTATGTTGTTGTAGTTACTATGGTTCAAAACTTTGTGTTTGAACCTTAGATTTTTGTATTTTCCCTATTTTTAATCACAACCTAACGTTAATATATATCATTAAGACATAACAAAATACCCTCCGTCATACTTTAGGTACAAATATACCCTTGTCATTAATGAAAATGTATGTATATACCCCCTGAACTCTTATAAACGGTACAGATATACCTTCTGTCATACTTTAGGTACAAATATACCCTTGTTGTTAATGAAAAGGTACATATATACCCCTGAACTTTGATAGATGCTACAGGTATAGCCTCCGTCATACTTTAGGTACAAATATACTCTTAGCATTAATGAAAAGGTACAAATATACCCTTCTTGCTAACGGCAGAACACGTGTCACAATCTTGTTCATTTACCCTTTTTAATTTAATTTATCCTCAACCTACCTGAAAATAAGTCTAATTTAACCCACAAACCGATTCAAATAATAACCCAAACCCAAACTGATCTAATAGAACCTTCAAGGCGCATCTCTATTCATGCATATTCATTTTCTCTTTCTCTTTCTATTAGATCGGGTCGGGTTTGAGTTATTATTTGGATTGGATTATGGGTTAAATTAGAATTATTTTGGGCTGGGGTTGGGACAAAATAAATTTAAAAATGACAAATGAACAAGATTGTGACACATGTTCTGTCATTAGTGAGAAGGGTATATATGTACCTTTTCATTAATACAAGGGTATGTTTAAACCTAAAGTACGTCAGAGGGTATATCTGTACCATTTATCAAAGTTCAAGGATATAGATATACTTTTTTCATTAACGGCAATGGTATATTTTCACCTAAAGTATGACGGAGGATATATCTGTACCATTTATCAAAGTTTAGGGTTATATTCGTGCCTTTTTCGTTTTCTTATCGAAAAGAAATAGTAGTGTATATTTCATAATTTCAAGATTATTAGTACATTTGTTTAATATTAAATTATGCCACATGAATTTTTTCGGGTGCTCTATTATTTTTACTTTCTTAATGAAAAGCAGAAGACATGGAAAACAAGTACTAGCCAGGACATAGTTTAATTTACCATAGTTAGTCATAAAATTGAGGTAACAAACTAATGATAAATAATAATTAAGTATAGTCAAGGTGTAACAATTGAGGTATTTTATTAAATGACACCAAAAGGCATACAAGCATTCCACAACTTGAATATTATACACTTCTTACAACACGAAAATGAAACAAAGTGGAGTAAATACAGTTTTATTTATTGCCAAAGGAGTAAGGAGTAGGATAAGAAAAACAATCTCAAAAACTTTTTTTCATATTTGATATGAGATATTTTATTTCACCATTAATAATGAAAATACAATTTCATACATACGGAGGATAAGATAAAATAATCTCATGAGATATTCCTACTTATGAATATCTCTACTTATTCAAGCCAGTGTCTAATTACTTCATTCAACAAACATAACAAAAGCAAGGACAACCAAAACCACCCAAATCATGATGACATTCTACACGAAGAGTATGCTCTAAGTTTACACACTTGTCTTCACACTCAGCCTCCCTGTTGTCACTACGTCCATGAAATGTCTGACTGTACCCAGGCAGGGATTAGCAATCACATTTGGCATCTCTACATGTACAAAATCAAATTTATTTATCAATAAATCAATATGAAAGTTATAAAAACTATTCAATATTTTGAATGAATGAGTGAATGAATTAAGGAGAGTCTAAAACCCAAAAGCTAGCTATTAAGGTGGAACAACTCAAGATTATATAAGTCCTACATCACGACTCATATAACCGATTTTATAATAGAATCATAAAGAACCACCATGTTTCTGTAATATGGCTTCATTATGAATAGCTTTCACACTACTTGTGTAGGTAGCTCTTTCTCAAGTATCCTTTCAGGAGTCAGGTGCCCAGGCTTCTCGACGACAGTGCGCTAGACATTGCTAGCCTGGGCCGAACACTATCATACCGGTGTTACCATATTAGGCATGGTTGGCGCGGAGAATGATAGGTGGTTCTGATATGATTGATACAATCTTAATAGAGTCACACCTCTAAAACTAGCTATTAAGGTGGGAGAACCCAAGGCAATAAGTCCCACTCCAATTCTTCATATAGCAAAAGTGAGAATTTTTGCAATAGAATCATAACATAAAGTAAATATTTTATAATAGTACCTATGATTATTAGAATTCAAAAAAATCTTGAGAAACAATTTGAGGAATTAGTAGTTAATTTGGGTAACAAGAATAATAAGTACTACAACAAAAAGATCTATTTAAGACCAACATTTAGGGACGAGTTAATAATTCCGTCTCTAAAAGTATATTTATTGGGACGAGATTATATTTCGGTCCGTAATTATATATTTTAATGTGAAGGAATAAAATATTATCATAAAAAAAATTATTAACTGGTCCCTATTGATAATTTGAGCGTTGAGTGGGAATATTAAAATTTTAATAAAGAAAATCATTTTGACTATTTAATTAGTAAAACATGAAGGCGCTAAAAAGGTCATTATCGTTCCATATTCATAAAGGCGCTATTTTATTTTATTTTTATAAAAATTAAAATAAAAACTCTGTTTTATCTTAAAAGAATAGAGAGAAAACATTTCATATTCGCATTATCGTTATTCATCTTAAAAGATTTTCCCTAATTGTTCACAAGCTGCGTGTTTATAATTTGTTAATTTATAAAGGCGCGTTCATTATCTGTTTGCACAATAAACTGAACAGTCTTCCATCATTGATTTCTCATAACGCAGCTATTATAACAGCTAATCAGGTATGATATCCCTAATTTTGTTTTCAATTTCATTTGTTTGATTTCCTAATTTATGTGCTTACTTAATTTCGTCTGTTTTCAATTTTGTTTCTACAACTTGCTTGATTCAAATTTTATTAACAATTTTGTTTCTACAACTTGCTTGATTCAAATTTTATTTTTGCTCAATTTTGTTTGTTTGATTTCACTATTCTCTGTTTTCTAATGCATTATTTTCAGTTCCATTTCTATTGTTTTGTATCGTCTAAACAATATCAAATCATATATATAATGACTTGTAAAGGGGTCTTGTCGGCCACCGCTTACTGATGACGAAATGCATCGTAAACCTGAAATTGATTTGATTTGGGTGAGTTAATACGAATGTACATTGCTTCCACGATCCGTGGGTTGGCATATAGAAGTTCTTAGTATTTGATAGGGAATTGTGATGTCTCTGCTAAATTCTGCCCACCTAGTGTTTTTGGGTCTTTGTTGAGATTTGAACTTTGATCTCCAAGGTTTACACCCACTCCATTGACAGTTAAGTTTCACTCTTGGTTGCTCTCATATTAAAGTTAAGTTTTAACTATTGTTGATCATTTTCCATATACTCTCTTCCCTGCA
>NW_025854776.1:0-3755 GCF_002878395.1 Capsicum annuum
AGAAGATTCCACACTTATAATACAAGCAAGACACTTAAGCTATCACTACAATGACTACACAGAATGCAAGTCTTTATACTAAGCATGCTATATACACAATTCAAGGACACTACTCCAAAACATCCTAGCCTAAAGAATTGACTCACCAAGTTGGAAAATTCATACATATTGCTCAGAAAAGAGATCATATAAAACATTCAACTATCATCAAACATGTGAACTTACCATAAGAGATTTACCCATACTCAATCACATAGATGCATTTTATCACAAAATAGGTATAAGATTCAAATTATGCTTACTCTCACAAAGAATTCACAGGTTACACTAGATTAACCATAGGCTTGCTTTTAGTGTAGTACTCGACTAATATCGGAGTGTTGAAGCTTCAAATATGTCTTTAAGGGTTGTAATATATACTAAGGGATGGGTAGAAACTATTTTAGCCAATAATAGTGACTATCATCCCTAAGCACTTTAATACATCACACTTTTCATTCAATTTACCTCTAACAACCAACTTTCCTCCTCATCTACCTTCACACACATCTTTTGTTTTGCCTCATCTCATTAAGCTAATTCACATACAATGTAGTAGGAGTATTTTCTATTCACATATTATACATTATGAAAAATTATTCATTCTTTTCATTATACAACTCCCAACGACAACACATATAAATTTTCAACACCAAAATTTAATTTTTGGGGGCTTTACTTTCATTTTTTCTCTACTTGAATCTCCAAATCCTTAGCTCAATTTATTTTTATCCAAAGTGCTTAGAGCTTTAAATAAAATTACGGTCAATCAAAGAATAGGATATGAGCTACACATGAGGTTGTCAAAGAAAAATATAAAGGACCAATGGGGCTAACTATGATTCTGCACAAGGGTAGGTAAAAGAGGGTATGAAACAAAGCTATCAATGAATTGCCTATATCATCTCCTAAACTCATACTATTTATTTTGATTTGTATACACACCAGGAAAGTTCTATACATCACATGAAACAAGGAATACACAACAACCCCACACACGCGTGGCACATGCTCAACTCAAGTGGGATCATTAAAGACTCTTAACCAAACAATAGTATGAATTCAACATTAAGCCAATGACAAGAGTCATAAACTAGAAACTAGGAATCTCAAAAGTATTAGTTCACACAAGCAACATGCTCTTTACATTCAAAACATCTTGCGTCATGCAATCACAGATAGAACCAACAAGAATATCTCACTTATCTAAAACAAAAAATTTTAAAATTTACACCTAAATGGGAATTTCGTCACCCCACACTTAAAAATATACTTTGTCCCCAAAGTATACTCAAAAGTAAAGATAGAAATATGCCCTGAGGCCTAGCTAGTAGCATCTTTTTATATCAAGAGGGTCCAAAGACCCCATACCCAGTCTTCACCATGCTCTTAGCTCAGGTTTATGGTACTCAGACTTCCCATAAACCTGCGAATCACCAAAATCAAAAACTACATAAAGTAAAAAATAACATACTAAAAATAAAACCTAACTTAACTTGGGTTACCTCCCAAGTAGCGCCTGATTTAGTGTTGCGGCATGACCTACATCAACTTTTTTCTCTAACTTAAGGATATGAATTTTACCTCCAACCTCGTATCCATCTTTTTGCTTCTCTTATAGGGTAGTGTTACAAAGATGAAGGAACTGATTTATGGATGGTTCATGATAAATCACTCGGCCTTGAAGTGAGGTATGTTTTTGTGTTGTTTGTCTGGTAGAAATTTAAGAATTTAGGATTCTTATTCCTCATCTTTACACTCTTACACTACTTCATATGACCCTAAAACCATTTAATCATCTAAACATAATGTAGAAAAGTGCATTTAATGAGACCCAACCAATCCCACTTCAAAATTTACACACTCCACAACACACTCACTCTTATTCACTTCCTCATTACAGTCTTAAAAAATTCTTGTGGCTAAAATTCTTGTGTTTGCTCCACGGATATGATAGTATACACCTCATATTGTGAAGGTATAAAATATGTGCTTCCATCAAAATCTACACAAATACTCTCTCGGTGGGGTCCTCCATAAAAATAACAAAGAATCATCACCACTCATCCACCATCTACACCATGCTAAAATATCAAGAAGTGTGACAAAAAATAAAAGAAACTAAAAAGAAAAAATACTAAAATAATGTACAAAAAAATATAGCTAATCTAAAAATAAGATAGCTTCATATTTACAAGTCTCCGAGAATGGCACCAAAAACCTGTTGTGCCCAAGAGCACACGCAAGTGCACGTGATCTCACCAAGTAATATAATGGCCTTAGATAAAGCCGAATATCGATATCTCATAGATTTGTGTTGACAATTATCTAATTCTAGTTCACTATTGAGATTAATATAATACAAACATAGCCAAACGAATTTGAGAGTTATAAATTGAAAGTGAAGTAAAACAAGGCGGTAAAGTAAAGTGCATGGACAATCAATTAGGAGAAACCCAGGGTTAAGGCTCTGAGAACAATCACTCTATACTATTAAAATTCATTGATTAGGTTACTTATATTGGTTATTGATTCACGGGGTTGATATGATGATCATGGTGTATCGAGCCTCTGATCACCTATCTAACTTAGACCCACAACTACATCATTGATTGAGGATGTGAGATCTAAAATAAATGCATTTATATTTCATACTGTAATGAACCAAATAGGGCATGTAGTTATATTATTATCCTAAGTGAAAATTACAACTTCGTTCTATAGTAGATTATAATCCTACTTTATTCATCCCCATATACTATCTTCTTGTTCCTCCACTCGGGCTTACAAGTTGACTATGAATGTATTTTAAGGGTAGATAATCCTTAAAATAGTGATAAAAAGGATAAATGAATAATAAAATATTATGAAAAAAATCAAACCAAATCAATTCATAGTAATAGTATTCATGTACTTGTCCTTAACCCCGTAAAGGGGGCTTTTACCCGTTCATGGACATAATCATAATCACGATAGATGAATACATGATAAAATCCATAAACAAACAAAATTAACGAAATAAAAACCCTATTTGAAGTATTTTAAAGCCTCCCTAAAAGTTTCCACGTCGTTCAGGGTGTATAGCATTATGCACAAGTGTCCTATTTATAGGAGGACAAAACTAGCCAAAAATGGCATGCCACCACATCACGTCTCTTACACGGTACCTACGGTGTGTGACATACCCTAATCATGGATACTCACTATTTTTGGTTACTTAGAAAGCCACCATTATGTGGCACATGCCCCATATCAGTATCATGGGTCCGCGATGTGCCAAGGACACACAAAGTGTCATTTTTATGTCAAGACTTATCCCGTGCTATTTTTCATCCATTCGAAGACTTGTGGTGTTGTTTATAATTTATTTACAGCTTTTTTATCATCCATGTATCATAATAATAATCTCACGAATAATCCTATATGTTACACCCCTATTTTCACCGCCCCCGCCCCCGCTAAGGAACTGGTTTTGAGAAAATAGGTTTTTCCAATTAAAGATACGTTTTGAAAAGAGATTATTTATTTTATAGAGTCACCACTTGGAATTGAGTTTGGGCGTTCCAATTCACCTTATTGAATCCTTATTCAAAAGAAAATGCCTCTTAAATTTTGGTCTGCGAACTAGAAATCCGAAGAAGGAATTCTTTGACCGAGGGGAAGTTGTTAGGCACCCCTCGAGTCCCGTGGTTCTAGCACGGTCTCTTTAATGACTT
>NW_025854777.1:0-1062 GCF_002878395.1 Capsicum annuum
TTGTTACCTGAAAAGCGAAGTCATTCCTTTCATGTACCTATTTGAAAGGAAGTGACTTGAAATAATAGATACAACAACTCTCTTGGTTGTTGAATAATTAGCTTATTTGTCGGTTGGATATGTCTTCAAAGTGGGGTGGCCCTTTTGAACACCGATGATATTTTATGCAAAATGATCCCTGCAACCGTGTAGTCTTGATGATGCGGAAACCCTTTTGGTTACCTATATTACATGTTGTATGTAGAATGATAACCTTTCTGATTATTGACAATAATTCTTTGCATATGATCTCGGGCAAGTCTTGCACATCTTTGCATGATACGACTTATAGATTTCCTTTGAATTGGCTATCTTTGGATAATCTGGCGCATTATTTAATGTTGGATATTGTAACACCCCGAAAATGGGCCTCGAGGCATCACACGGTGCTTAAGGCTACAAGTAGCCCCAAGCTAACCCTTTTAGCCATTTTTCTACCATTCAACACTTATAATCAAAGTCATTATAATCAAAACATCTAAACATCCTCCATAATATCATACTGCAATATGAATGAAGTACGAAAAGTAACAAAATACGACATCTCTAACAAATCTGATCAATCTATCCATCTAGTCTGACAAGCCTCTACTAAACTGTCTATCCATGAGCCATTGGGAAAAACCCCAACTGACCCAAACTCAGGAAATAAACTGAACGACTCAAAGTAAATGAGGAAATCTGAATAACTAGTCCTCAGACTATGAGGACTCACCACTGCAGAGGATGTAGATCAACGTGCTCGGATAATCACGGTCAAACCTGGGAATGAGCACCTGAACCTACATTATAGGAAAAATGTAGCCCACATGCAAACATGTGGGTCAGTACCATGGAATATGTACCGAGTACA
The DNA here is from genome assembly GCF_002878395.1 of Capsicum annuum. Classification (NCBI taxonomy): domain Eukaryota; kingdom Viridiplantae; phylum Streptophyta; class Magnoliopsida; order Solanales; family Solanaceae; genus Capsicum; species Capsicum annuum. The sequence goes on from NW_025854777.1 coordinate 893, forward strand.
TGGGGGTGCATGAAATAAACATATTTATATGCATATATATATATATATATATATATATTTAATGATCATGTCATAAGTTTTCTTTCCAAATCATGCAGGACATTTGTAAATGGCTCATAAAGCTTGAAAGAAATCTGAAATCTGAAATCATACACAATGAATGGTAAAAC
>NW_025854778.1:0-1685 GCF_002878395.1 Capsicum annuum
ATGCATTGTCGGAGATCTTTTATACAATGGCCAAATCATATTCAAAGTCAGAATTCCACATGTTAATAGAAAAAGTTGAGGCAACTGATATTAGGGTGAAGAAATATTTAGAATTGGCGGGTTACGAAAAGTGGGCTAGGTCTTATGCAACAGTTTACCGAGAATGGACTTTAACTTTAAACATTGCGGAGTCAATAAATGGAGTGCTTGTATCAGCTAGAGAACTGTCAATTTATGACTTTCTTGAGGAAGTTCGATTACTGTTTGCAAAATGGAATTGTGCAAATAGGCAGGAGGATTCATATACCTTCACAACACTTATTGAAAAATTTAATGACATACTCAGTGAGAATGAGGCTTTGTGTATCCGTATGACGGTATGACCTTTTAGATTTGTTGAAATTATAATTATGGAAACATAAATATGAAAATACTTTCCATGAAGTTGTAAATTAATGAAAAGATATACAACATAAAAAATATGAATATTTAAATACATAATATGTATTTTGCAGATGAATTTTGTTGTAGTGAAAATTATTAGCAACTGCATATGTATTTGGCTGCTCTGTATAAATGTACTCTGAATATGTATTTTTATTGCATAAGTTATTTTTTTTTCAAAAATATTGGTGTGCTTATAACATATCATGGAATATGAAATTCATCTTTTTGTATCAGTACGTTTAATTTTTTATTTTTATGTCAGGTTGTACTAGATATAGAATATGTGTATACGGTAGACGACAAACAAAAGCACTTCATTGTTTGCATCAAGGAAAAAAAGTGTTCATGTAATTCTTTTCAAATAAATGAGATACCATATGCACATGCTTGTGTGGTGTTGGAGAAAAAGAATTTTGACAAGGGGCCATACTGTTCTGATTTTTTTAAACCAAAAACTGTTTTGAAGACATATGATGTTCCAATCTACCCGTTGCTACACAGCGATGACTGGATAATTCCAGAGAGCATACTTGATGAAATAGTACTGCCTCCAAAATTCAAAAGACTTCCAGGAAGACCTGCAAAGAAGGATCATAGAAAATCAGGCCGGGATATGTTTGGAAAGAAGAATATAAACTCATGCGGTGGTTGTGGGGCTAAGGGTCACAATAGGCGTTCTTGTAGGAAATATCGCAAATGATACATTTCTTCTTCTGTATTATTTCTTAAATTTTTTTTTTTATAATGATGAACTAAGTCAGTTTAGTTAATGCATTTATGAATCATTTGACCATTGAAGACAGTAATATCTGAATAATGGAGCTTTATATGTTTCAAAATAAGTACATTACACATGTATTTTCAAGCAACAGTTCATATGTATTTTTGACATAGTAAATATATTTTAGGTTAAAGGTGGTAACTTTGATTAACCAAATAAGTATATGATTCCTAATTGTTCAAAGGTTTAAATATATATGACATATTCTGCAAATATATGTTTGAATTGCATAATATTATTACTGCATATTTATTTATATTGTAAAAATACATTTGATGTATAATCCATATGTATTTTTAATAAAAATATCATCACTGCATATATATTTTGTAACTAAAATCAAATCTATAACTGCATTAAAAAGTCAAATTTATCTCTAATTCAAATTCTCTTGTATAATGATTTTAAATGAACACATATCAAAATTACATATTAGGTTTGATCTATATGTATTTTC
>NW_025854779.1:0-1450 GCF_002878395.1 Capsicum annuum
TTTACCCGTTTGAGCTTCGTTTTATTCTTTCTTTCATATCCCTCTTTTGGAATCAAAATAGAGTCAAAGATAAATGTCGAGAAAATGAGAATAAAAGAAAGAGTTCGAAAGTTAAAAAAAAATCAAAATCAAATCAGAACAAAGAACAAGCTGATGGAACTACGTCCGACCTGATTCTCCTCTCTCGGGAGTGAGATACGTAGGCTGCCCTATTTCGGGCTCAGTCCAACAAAATAAAGATTTAAGATTCACCCAGTCAACAAAAACTGGGGCATGAGTTAATGTGTTGTTTGAGTCGATTCCAAAAATTGTAAGTCCCACCCCCACTTCAAGTATCATTTGAGCCCCTTACCATCTTTTTTAACCTTAACCAAAAGCCAAGTTACAACCAAAGAAAGTCCTTCAGATCAATTTTTGATAATGTTAAGGCTAAGCATGCAATGGATATTGATGATACATTGTGAAGTACCACTTGTCTCCCTCAGCATAAGAAATCACAAAAGAAATACAAAAATGAGAGAGTCTTATAGGTGAAAACCCCCATGGGCATCATAAGGCGATGGTGAGTTGAGAGAAAATGAAAATGAGAGAGTCTTATTAGTGAAAACCCCCGTGGGCATCATAAGGCGATGGTGAGTTGAGAGAAAATGAAAATAAGAGAGTCTTATTGGTGAAAACCCTCACGGGCACCGTAAGGCGATGGAGAGTTCAAGAGAAAAGTGAAAAGTGAGAAGAAAGAGATTTGTTGGTGAAAGTCTTTCAAGATGTCGTCAATCGAATATGATGTATGAGTCCAATGGATTTGAAGAAGCGGCTCAACGACAAAAGGCACGAACTCAACAACAAATGGGGAGTTTGGATGGGAAGATCAGGCAGCTCAATCCAAAATGCATGTCATACTCATTGGAGTTGGTTGTCGTATTCAGATAAGTTTTCTTTTTGAATGTGGGACATTGCCCTTTTCTTTCATTTACATATTCATGCTTTTTGTCTTCTTATGTCATTTATCAAAATAAAAGTCACCATCATTTCTTTCTATTTTAAGTCAAGACTGTGTCAAAACAAGCGAGAAAGAATTTCAAAATTTACTACCAGTCTTTCCAATTATATGAGGAAAAGCCAAGGAACAGCACAGGAAAGAAATATGATCGTAATTCAACACGAAGCAAAGAAAGTCTATCAACCGACAGACTATTGGATCCGTGGAAGCATTCAGATTTGAGAAAAGAGTGCACCTCAGGGGCATGGTAAAATGGAAACCCATTATTTGAGTCAGAACTCATTTCCCTCAATCTGGATCCGGGTTAATGATGCGGCAAGATAGGGCAGGTGTCAGCGATTTGGAAGAAAGATGAAAGGAACGAGTGCTGTGGCAGATACCTGAGAATCCAAGAGTTGCAAGCCACCATTAAGTCTTTAACTGACAAATTTTCTTTGATTGAAACAGGGG
>NW_025854780.1:0-4966 GCF_002878395.1 Capsicum annuum
GAATTTTGAGCCATTTTAGGAAGGTAGCTTATGAGCTAGAGTTTCCTACAGACTTAGTATAAATACATATATTGTTTCATATTTCTTTGTTAAATAAATGTATTAATATCTAGTCTTCTATTGTTCATTTAGAGATTTTGGGTGTGAAAAATAGTCTCTCCTATGAAGAAGTCCCAGTTAAGATTCTTGACCGTCAGATTCATAGGTTGAGGAATAAAGAAGTTCCCCTAGTTAAGGTTTTATGGTAAAATCAGTCTCTTGAGGGAGCTACGTGGAAGGCAGAAAAATATATGCAAGGCAAGTATCCCCATCTCTTCTCTATGAATTTAGATCTAGTGTGAGGTAATGGTTTTCCTTAAGTGATTCTCTCATTTTTCTATCTCCTTTATGTAACCATCCTTATGTCATTACATGCATTCATGAGTTCATTTCATTCCATGTATCATGTTTCAGATTTAGTTATCTAATCATGATTTAGCTCACAAGTATTCAGTACACCATCTCAATTTTCCTAGTATCTCAGCTCAAACAGTTTCATTCAGGGACGAATGATCCTAAGGGGGAGATATTGTAATACCTCGTAAGATTCTAAACATATTTTCAGTTACTAGACGCATGGTTAAACAGGTCCAAGGAATTAATTCACACTAAATACAAAAGACTTAGCCATTTTAAGACCCCAAGATTTTAAAGATTTTATTTTGGCCTTCCCGAGTTTGAAACATTGATTTTTGAGTTGAAACATGTTTTAAGGATGTTAAAAGGGTCATCTGGGAGAGTTTTGAAATTTCTGGAATAGGTTCGGGGTGTTGTTGGACCTCGGAGGAATAATGGATCCTCAATTTGGGCATGTCATGGAGGCGAGACCTTTGTGATATACAGTGTGTCACGAAGGTTAGCCCCTACGATACACGCCATGTCATGGAGGCTAGCCTCTGCGATAGCCTCCGTGCCATAAAGGCTGTGTTTTTCCTGCATCCTTATCAAATGCTCAAGGGTGTATTTTAGTCCTTTAATCTCAACCTAAACACTCAATTCACGATTTTAAAACCCTAAGAGGGGTATTATGTGCCCCATTTTTCATCAGTTAACACGTAAAAACTCATCCCCATTCCTAAGAACATTAATTTAAGCATATTCCAAAGGATTCAACCATTCAAGGTTTCAATTCCAAGCTTTTTCTTCAAGGATTCAAGAAATTGAGGTATGTTGGGTATTCATCAATGGGTTCCTTCCACCCACTGAGTCCTAAAAATTCCATTTTGTTCAAGTATGAACTTTTTATCCTCATTTATGAAAATATCAATGTTAATCATGAATTTAATCCATGTTTTCTTATTAGTTTGGGATTAAATCCATGCCAATATGTTTCCCCATGTGGATTATGTTATCACACGCTTTGAATTTCAATCACCCATATCATGTTTAGTGAATACCATGTCAATTTTCCAAATAATGAATTAAATCGTGTGAGCATGTTTTCCTCCCAAGTTTAACACATCCACATATATTAAATTCATGGATTTTATCAATTCAGTGAAATGTACTATGTTTTGTGCCTTTGAATCATGACTTCCTACTAGTCAATATCAATACCCATGGCAAGGTATTGACACCATTCCAACAGGGTTATAGGTTAGACACCGATTAACTCAGATTGGGGCATATCAGTTACATAATAGATCCCACAGTTTCAGTTCAGTATTTTGATCAAATCATTTTAGGTTGAATGACTAATTGTTCAGTTTATTAGTTATTCAGTTTTACAGATTATCTCAGTACATGTTTTACTTGGTCTTGAATTCTTTTTACATGTTCATGCATTCAAATTCAGCATCCATATGTATTTCAGATAGTCCCTATCTCATGTACCAATATATTCAAAGTACTGACCGCATACTCTCTTTTGCACTATATTGATTTCATAGTATAGGTTTGGATGCTTAGTTCCCTGATCTCCCTTAGTCAGCTCAGTACCCGTCAGACGTAATAGTGGTGAGTCCTCATCCATCGAGGGTAGGATATTTTCAGTTACTTTCAGCATTTTACCTTGTTTCAGTCAATTGGAGTTAGTTGGGGGGGTTTTCCCATCAACTCTTCATGTTTTAGAGGCTTTCAGATAGTCAGACTAGATATTCAGTTTTTATTTTTAGTTTCTTTTATCAGTAATTCAGATATATTGGTATTTATATCAGTTCAACTTCCGCATATGATACTTTATAATTATTTTATTTAGTGTTCACAGCAGGTACCAGATTATGGATTATCTTGGAGTCACTTGTGGCCTTAATCACCATGTCGTGACTAGAGGGTAGCCTCGGGTCATGATAATTTCTTATCTTAGAGATTAGAAAATAATCACCAAGGGGTGTCTCTATCATCTAGTTCAGGTTAAAGATTCTGACTCTAAGAGTCCTTCTTTGCAATTTATCCCTGTGGTTAATGAATTTCTTGAAATTTTTCCCAATGATCTTCCTGGAATTCCTCTCGATATGGAAATAGATTTTGGGGTTGATCTTCTACCGGATACCTGTCTTATTTCTATTCCTCCTCATAGGATGATTCCGACTGAGTTGAAGGAGCTAAAAGAACATTTAAGGGATTTTCTTGATAAGGGCTTTATTCGTCTTAGTGTTTCTCCGTGAGTTCCTCCCGTGCTATTTATGTGAAAGAAAGATCGGCTTCTTCAGATGTGTATAGACTATCAACAGCTAAATAAGGTTATAGTGAAGATGTCAAGACCCAAACCTGGGCCTAGCCGTGTTGGGTATCTCAAGTCCACCGAGGACCGGAGACCACCCCCTTTCCTAGTCAAATAAAATACAATACAACTACCAACGGATAAATTTCAAACATATAATAAGATAGATTAACTAAACCAAGACAAGGTTCTAAGAATTAAACAAAACATCCCAATCAACATTAATCCACAAGCCTCTAAGAAACCAACGTCAATCTAAGTCGGGACATGCCCCTGACTATTTCTAAAAAGAAACCAAAAGGTAGTGTATGACATAATGAAACCAAAACATGAAATGATGGTCTTCTAGAGTTGGAAGCTCACCACTTCAAACTGACTCACGATCGATCTGGAAATCACCTAATCATTGCATAGGAAAAGCAAAAGTGTCTCCATCCCCTGCATCATGTGGGGATACAACGACCGAAGATGGTTAGCTGGGTGAGCACTAGAATGTAAATCAGGGATAAAGGATCAAATAATTCCATGATCAGATCAGTCCAAAATTATTCAAAACCATATATACGCATACATATGCATATAAATAAAAGATGTCGGGATATGGAACAAGTCTTAGCATGAAATTTAAAACATTAGCCTAGACTATGTAGCTCTAACCTCCTAAGGGCACCCACAATCTATATGGGTTCAGCGCTCCCTACTGAAAGGTTCCTAGTGCGTGTTAGCCGCACGAACTAGGAAAATCCAAGGATGATCCAGGGAATGCCTCAACCCCATTCAATCCAAAATATATATAGGTGTGAACTATGCACATGGTCATAAAGACCCGCACGCCGGCAAATGTGGTTTCCAATATCGGTCCCCTTAGGACCTTCACCTTTCATGACTAGATACACAACCCCCTTTAAGCTTATTTAAAACAAGTTTCACATAACCCATCCATTTAACCAAAGAATTATCCATTAAGGCATCAACCACATGTATCCTCATACCATTTTGTTTGCAAGCTTAGAATTATGCCATACTAATTCCATCAACTTGGGGTAATACCAATACCCCCTTTGTTCATTAAATCAATTTGGGGGAATGCCAGGACCCCCTTTGTTCATATCAAGTTTAAGATAAAAAAAAAATATGGCCAACAAGGCATTCAAAACCCCCTTTTATCCATTTAACCATTTATCCAATGCAATAGTTTAGGGAAGTAAGCCAAATTAGGGGACTAACCATATTTTTGAAACCAATTATGCAAGTGGTTTGAGGGAACACAATTTCCAAAACAAAATTACAAGTCAAAATCATCAATTTAGAGGAATCCACGACCCCCATTCCAATTAACCATGTCCATGCACCCCATTAGTATAAAACTATCAATAAAGTACAAACAATGCATAGAAAAATCATGGGAACATCATTTAAACAACAATCATCCAAAACACTCAACCTAAATTCCAAAGACAAAACTTTAACCACATGAATAAAAATTTAAACACGTGCCTTAGAAAAATAAGTTTTAGGGAAGAGATATATGCTTAAAAGTATGGTGAATTATGGAGAGAAATAAACCTTTGAGCCCTAGATAATCAATACTTAGAAAATCCTAGGTGTTTTTGCCTTGGGTATTTGAGAGAGTTAAAAAGTGTATTTGATTTGATAAAGAATGAAAATAAAGTCCCCAAAGTGTTTTATGGTCGCGGATCTTAAGTGGAAAAAGAGGGAAATGACCTGAATACCCTCACTTAAAGTACAGAAGAACCGCCCAATTATCATGGGTCATATGATGACTTGTAATGACTAGCTACAAGTTGTCATCATGAATCATGGTTTGAGAAGTGACCTAAGACGTACCCCACTATTGACCCTACGAGTCATATGCTCTGTATCATACATGGACATTAAGATTCATAGGGTCCTAGTCATGACCACAAAAGAAATAAGTAGCCTCTACACTGATGAGACTACGAGTCCCACATTACGACTCGAAATGTCTCACTATGACTCATATGGTCTTTACTCGTACCTAGGATAGAAAATTTGGTACCTACATTGGTCACCCTATAATTGGGGCTCTACATCTCATATGGGGACATTATGACTCGTTAGGTGAGTTGTAGGCTGAGCAGTAAGCTCCAAACTCAAGAAATTCTTTAGAGGAAAAAATCTAGGGTGTTACATTATGGCACCACCACCATCACCAAGGATTATTCATCCCCGAATAAAGAGTCAAGGCATCCATAGAATGATTGTAAAATCATTACACAACCA
>NW_025854781.1:0-1139 GCF_002878395.1 Capsicum annuum
CATTTTATCAAACACCTTGGGGGTATAATATAACCAAAACCAATTCCAAAGACCATTAAACAATTACCATGCAGTCCAATTTCCCCAAACCATCATGGATGCATATAAAAACATAATTAAACCATAGGCAACCATAACCAAACAATTTACTCCAAAACCCCCAATTAATAGTTAAAAACCATAAACCATGCATATTGAAACCATGAAAACAACCATAAAATTCATGAATTTTTAGAAATAAGAAGTAGGGAAGAGACACGTGCCTTAAACCGAGAAAGATTATGGAAGAAAATCACCAAAGCAACCCCCAAAGCAATCCCCAAGTTAAAACCCTCGCTTTCTTTCCCCAAAAGCCCTTAAGAGAATTGTTGGATGTTGAGGAATAGTTTTCTATGTGTTAATGAATAGAATAATAGGGAAAATAACCTTCCAAATGTATTAGAAGTCGTGGGTCATATTTAAGGTAAGTAGGGAAATATCCAGAATACCCCCCACTTAAGTCCCTTAAAAACCTGTCACAGGGATACGACTGACCTTCATACGAGTCGTAACCTTTCTTACGATTGGTTACCACCAGTCGTACCCAGGCCTCAACCTTAGATTAGATACTATCCAGTATATGACTCATCCAATCAAGTTGTAACCTCAATATACGATCCATACCCATGATCTGTATCCTGGAAGAATGAATTATCAAAAGGATCAAATACTGCCCACCATACGAGTCCTTAATACGACTCATATCCTAGATTTACGATGCATACCCTTAAGTCTTAACCATTCCAGTGATCAAAACTGTCCCACCAACTAACATTGGTCAGCTTACGACAGGACCATACCACTTGTACCCCATCATATGACTCATACCCATGAGTCATGTTGGATTCGGAGAATGGATTTCAAGGAAAAATTTCTAAAGGCCAAAACCCAGGATGTAACAATTTTCTTTATTTTTGTATATCTCTTTTATACATGATCTTTTTTTAGAAGCCCTTGTACGATGACTTTCGAGTCTTTGAGATTTTAAAAGTACTTTATTTAATTTTTGCCTTACTAATAATTAACTCTGAATTATTGATATTAAGTTGGTTTTATTATACTATCATTTTAATATTGACTAAGTGATTGAGTAGTGGTAC
>NW_025854782.1:0-10357 GCF_002878395.1 Capsicum annuum
TGATCAAAGACCCTTATTGAAGGGTGCTTCTTCAATGCTCCAAAACCGTGGGGTCATGCTTCAACACTTGTGTTCTTGGATTGGCATCAAAGGTAAGCCCCCATGCAATCTTCCACACGTGGGTTTGCTTTTTGTCATGCTCAAAATGAGTCCTCCATGCATGTTCTTGTGTCCGCGAGGTGACTAAGTCGTGAGTCTTTATGTGTTGGCTTCCAATGATGTCTTCAAAAGCATAGATGGCCATTTGGCTCGTATTATCCTCCCCCTCTTGAAAAGGATTTGACCTCAAATCCATACCTTGCAAAATTAAGGAAAGGACAAACAAGCACAACATCCTCATGGCATGAGGGTTAGGGTTAGTGCAACAAATAACATCATCATGCCAAGTTGGTACACACTTGAAATATAGCCAAGGATCCTTTGTGTTAAACATTAGAAATCTATTGAAAAATTCACGAAGGAGTTGTATATGGAAGCCACCATGTCTTCATACATATATAAGAAGGGTATCACACAAATGGGGTTGATCCAAAGTAGTTTCAAGAGAAGACTCTCTTCTTGACCTACAAGTGATAAAACCTTGGTCAAGAATGGAAACACACAATGGTGAACCTTTTGGAGCCTTTCATGACTCCCCATCTTTAACCCTTCATCTTGGTTGGAGTTCTTTCCCTTGCACAATGTAGGTTCCCCCCAAGAAAGACTTTCCATTATAGGGAAGGATACCAACATCCTCTTTCAAGCCTTGCTTGTCGTGTAGACCAAGCAACAATTTGGATGTATAACAAGCTCCACATCCCAAGAGATTACCGGGGTCAAATTGGAGAAGTAGCCAAGGACTTAGGTCTCGGCCCTTCTCACTTGCCCCTACGGTGCCATCCTCAAAATTAGGCATACCTTCTTTATCATCATTGGAAATATCATGAGCCAAAAAAGGGTTGAGAAAGGTGTTCCACAAGTCATCTTCAAATATAGGGTTCTCATGCATGCACTTACTACTAGTTTCAAGATCTCCACTAGGAGTATGCCCAACATAAGAAATACATAGAGAAGAAGTAGATGGAATTTCTAAACACGCACCACCTTCTCTTTCACAAGAGTAATCTCCACATAGATACAAACCACCATGGGTAGCAAAGGGATCACAATCAAATCCATCTTCACAAGAACAATCACAATTCGGGTTTCCCAAATTTTCAAGCAAATCAAGGTCATCTTCACCCGATTGATCATTTTGCACACCCTCACTAGTTGTTGGCAACTCACTACCAACTTAGACTCACCTTGGTTTTCACAGGGGTCAACTAGTGTGTGAATACTCTCATCACTTGGCATTGGGACCTTATTCAAGTTACAAGTGCTAGCACTAGGTGGACTCAATTCATTTTTATGAGAAGAATCAATTTTATCATCTATAGGATCAACAAGTGCTTGCTTTCTTACAACAAGAATTGGATCTTCATACAACCTAGCAATATCAAGGGTATCACAAAGGGAAGACTCATGCCATTCTCCTCTAGGCAATCCACCAACTACGTCCACTTGGTTACTACTAGCCACATTACAACATTCTAAGTTTATAGGAGTGTAGGAGATAGCATTTTTACCTTGTGGCTCACATGAGTTTCGGCCTTCACCTTGGAGTGTGTCATGGCAGCCCACTTTCTCCTTTGGGGAGCTCTCATCACAAGGGAGTTTCCGATCAAGTGGTGCTTGGACAAGAGGAATTGGATTTGGTGGTCTAAGTGTGGATCTGGCGTAGTTTTTCAAGGTTCCGTTTGAAATCTTCACTATTGGCCTTGAAAGTATCACCCATGATACCTAAGAAAGCAACAAAAAAAAACAACAAACTAGTTAGCTCTAAAGTATCCTCACCGCACTCTCCTCTCTTTGGATACCTCACATTTGGTCTCACAAGTGTTGTAAGTTGGCTTGTACTCCGTGAGACGTGGAGGGGTGAATTCTACTCTTGTCCGGAGTGGATTTTCGTTTGAATGGCTCAAATGAAATCTGGTTCGGATTTGAGCCAAGGATTACAACGAATCAAAAAGATAAAAGCACACGAGAAATGCAAACATGAACAAAACGAACTCAAAACTAACTTACAACCTAGTAGGTGATTACTAGCTTGTCAATTAGTACTAGAATCAATAAATGAAACTAACGGAACAAGAAAAAGAAACAAAGAAATCTGAAATTTTGAGCCTTGGGTCGTTTTGGAGGGTGGTGACGTGGCAACCACGTGGCAACCTTGGATTGGGCGTCAGGAGTTGTTGAAATTTGAAATTTTTTGTTTCTCAACTTGAATTGTTCAATCTCCAATTTGGAAGAATGGATTTTCAGCTATAGTAGGCCAAACAAGGCTTTGGAGCCCTTTTTCAAAATTCAAGAGGCTTTGACTTTCTTGCACCTTTTTGCCAAGACAACTTTTTGAGGGTCTTGTCTCCTTTCCTTTTTTGTCGCCCTTGAAAAATGCCCTTTCTCCTTTTTAGCAATAAGGCTTTTTGAACGACCTATTGTCTACTTTCTCCTTTTGTGTTGTCTTAGAAATGTTTCCAAGACAAACAAAAACCACTCTTTCTTTCACTTGATTTTTAGATCAAACTACCTCCTTTGAGGATTCTTCAACACAACATGATGAACAACAAGAACATTCAAGAATGGAAACCAAACCAAATAAGCTCCAAATTGAATGATTTTTGTTTCTTTTAGCTCACGTTGAAATCCACAACAACAACACGTTTTCAAACCTACATCTTCAACAATAACACCAACAACACATTTTCAAGCCACCAATCCTCAAAAAACAGCAACCTTCAAATTCCAAGAACAACTCGAAAATGGCTCAAAATTCAGATTTAGACTCAATTAGTGTTAGTGAAGAAGGGGCTAACACTAGAAACAACCAAAGCACATAAAAATTTCCTAAATTTAAGTTCAAAATTTTGGCCAAAGACCAAAATTGGGACAGAATGTTTCTTTTTGGATTTTTGATTTTTCAACACCTCTTTTTTGTGATTTTCGAGTTAACAAGCCCAAGATTGATTCCGTAGGAACGAAATCAACCTTGCTCTGATACCAAATGATACGGATACGAGTACGGAGCACTAAAAACAACCACAAAACACAAGAATAAAGCTGGAAATAAGATAACAAGAAATGAGGCAGCAACACAAAGAAACGAGATAAGGAAGACAAGATACGAAACACAACAACAATGCAATAAATAAAGGATGGATAGTAACTTGACATAAAATTATACAAGAACCTTAGAACCAAGACGTGTATCAAATGTCAAGACCCCTACAACCCGTATAATCAACACCAAGCTCTTATGTAGGCACAAGAGGGAACTCACTCTCCTCAAGCACCTACGTTTTTAAGCAAAAATGCAACGCAAGTGAATCCACACTTTGTGTCACCGTAGTTTCGATTTCACTCTCTCTCTCTAGAGGAGACTAATTCTTTCAATATCATTCAACTATCCCTAAAGTAAGGCTAATAAGTGTATTTATATCCTAACTTATTACATAACAAAAATGACCACAATACCCTTAATAAAAGGGGCGGCTATGGAGTGTCTTTCCAACAATTGTAATCCCTAAAATACCCTTAATGAAGGGTGCTTCTTCAATGCTCCAAAACCGTGGGGTCATGCTTCAACACTCGTGGTCTCGGGTTGGCATCAAAGGTAAGCCCCCACGCAATCTTCCACACACGGGTTTGCTTTATGTCATGCTCAAAATGGGTCCTCCATGCATGTTCTTGTGTCCGCGAGGTGACCAAGTCTTGAGTCTTTATACATTGGCCTCCAATGATGTCTTCAAAAGCATAGATGATCATTTGGCTCGTATCACACACCTTACCTGTACCTTTTGGAGATAGAGAGGCTGTTTACACACGGGTTAGATTCAATAAACGTTGGGTATTAGGTGGTGAATGGTGATTACACAGTTTGGTTTCCCTCCAAAAAGAGGAACTGCACTACAAGCATCAGACAAATGACAAAATTCTCAAACTTTATTGATGACATGAAGTTGGTTGATCCACAATTGGAATGGGGCAATTACACAGCTAAAAAGGGGTAATAATTAGGAAATATTATCGAGAATTGATAGGTTCCTTGTTTGAGGATTTGGATGATATGTTCAGAAATATTAAGCAAGAAATTCTATCCAAAATCAGTTCTGACCACTCTCTCCTAGTTTTAAATTGTGGTAACTGGGACCTAAACAAATCTTATTTCAAAAAATTGGTTGTTGGAGACAAAAGGTTTTAGTGATAAAGTAAAGCAGGGGTGGTCTTCCTTTACATTAAGGAAGACTGGACTACATTCTTGTAAGGAAGCTCATAGCTCTAAAAAGCAAATTGAGAGAATGGAGCCTAAACAATTATTTACAACTTAGAGAGGGATAAAACTGTTATCCTAAATTAAATCATTGTAGTGGATGATATACTACAAAAAAGATGTTTGAATGAAGAAAAGATCACTGGAAAAGAGAACTTGTTCATGGAGTTTGAAGAAAGAAAAGGAAGAAATTTCTTGAAGTCAAAGCAAGGATAATAGAATTCTGTAAAACTCTAGAACAACTCTAGAACAGTGTAATGGGTTGCAGGAGAGTGCAGATATACTTAAGTGGCGTCATCACAGTAGTCGAATTTATACACGGTAGTTCAACTCTAAGTTCCTTGGACTCTTCACTTTTGGTGCCGTAACCATGTCGACGCGCATAGGTGTGGGTATGGGATCCTACCCGATCTGGTTAACTAATTTTGGGTACGTTGACCAAAATCACTTGGAAAAATTGGATAGATTTAAGAAATTCTGTAATCAAAACAAAAGTTAAGGTGAAATTGAAGAAAATAAAACACCTTGTATATATAAATTTCTATGTAATTGCTTTTCTTTTTATCTCCTTTCAGAATTTTCTTCTTGAACAATATTTTCTCTCAAGTTTTCCACATAGTATCTCTATTTTTAGATGTATAAATTGTTTTTCACCGAATCCCCACGCCCATATTCATCCCTAGATTCATATCCTCGAATCTTTAAATTGAGACCGTGAAGGATCCGACCACTAGATCCGTACCCATATCGGACACCTGCACCGAGTCCGAGCAACGTAGGTTCAACTTATAAAGATTTGAATCAAGTAGGATCTTAACTCAACCTTTTGGCCTTGGAAACATTAATTAAGTTAAGGTGCCATATAAAGTGACATGCTTTACTTTATTGTTAATTAGAAGCTTGGATGTTGAGATGGATGTGTGGGCTTATTAGGAGAGAGATATGGTTAGAAATGGAGAAATAGAGATATTCAGGACAAGGTGGGATTGGCTCCGTGGTGGACAGGATGCGGGAGGTGACTATGAGATGGTTTGGCAAATGAAAAGAAGAGGCACTAATGCTCCAGTTAGGAGGTGTGAGATGTGAGAGACTGATGTTGGAGGGTCTGGGGAGCGGTATAGGTAAGGGAGAAGTATTGTGGAGAGGTGATCAAGCAGGACATGACGAGTCTTCAATCCATCGAGGACACGACCCTTGATATGAGGGTTGGAGGTTGAGGATTTGATGGAAGTCTAGTAATAGGTAGTTACACATTTTATTTTTCCTTACCAATTGTATTTTTTGTTATTTTTAGTATTTTATTATTTTCCTATTTCATATTCTTAGTTTTCTATTACTACTTTTTGTTTCTTCTGCTTCGGTTCTCTTACTATCTTGTTGTTATTGTGTATGTTCCATATCTACTGTGTTTATGCTTTTCTTTAGTCGAAGGTCTATCAAAACAACCTATATCTACACAAGGTAGGGGTAAGGTCTATGTCCACATACCCTCCCCAGACCCCATTTGTGGGATTACGGTGGGTATGTTGCTGTTATTCGTAGTTTGAGAGGTTGTTTTGGCTTAGGATAATTTTAGAAATAGGGGAATACAACTTTGTTCAAGATGCTAGTTCTGTGGGAAGGATGCAACGACAATCAATCTTCTGTTTTCATATTGCAGAATGACTAGCCAACTATGCAATCTGTTCATCAATCTCAGAGATATTTAGATGCGTAATTCCTAGAACTTCTGAAATTGAAGTTTCGACATGCTGGAACAAAAGGGGTAAACGATACAAATAAAATAATGATGAAAAATTATCAAATCAAGCGTTTGGTGGATGATATGAAAGGTGAGGAACTCAAGATGTTTTGAAGACATAAGTTGCACCTTGCAGAAAATTAAGGAATTTAGTTTTTGTTGTAAATTTGAAAACACAGATGATCCTATGACAATTTAGATGTATTCGGTTCCTTGTAAGTAGAACAAGAAATGTTGATTTAAATTTCCTTTTTCTCTATATTTTGGTTTCCATCCAATACAATCTTTTCTTCTGATGTCTATGCATATATATAGAAAATGTTACCATTCAAAAAAAGATTTTCCTAGACTCCCAGTACTCCCACTGCTTATGGGTAAAGTAGCATATACATTATTGGATAGTTGAAGCTCAAATTGTATTCTCGTCAAGTTAGTAACCATTGCTTTTAGTCTAGATCTTTATTCCTCCTCTTGAACCTCTGTTGTCATGAAAGGTAGACTTTAGGCCCTATATGATAAAAGGTACTTTTAGGGCTCATTCGTTTGCACTTAATAGAGGGCTTACATTGAACGTTGCGGTGCGTACACGCTTCAAATGGGCTTGGATGATGAGATAAAAAAGATGCGTTGAGGACGATCTGGACATGGTTGTCCGAGTTATCTCGCTCATCGAGAAGCTACTGCTAGGTGGAGATTTCAATGATCATACGGGGATCACAACTAGGGAAAACGATAGCGTACATGATGGTTTTTGTTTTGGAGAAAGAAATGAAGGCAAAACTTCATTGTTAGAGTTCGCGTGAGCTTATGGTTTTGTGATAGCTACTATGAGTTTTCAAAAGAGAGAGGGGAGTTGTTACCTTCTAGAGTGAGGTGGCCAAGATTCAGATTGACTACCTACTCTTGAGAAAGTATGATAGGGGTAAGATTGAAAGGTTATCCTGGGAGAGGAAGTGTGATAGTCTTGGTGATGGACTTGGAGATTAAAAAGGAGAGGAAAAAGATAGGCATGTATGGTCAACCAAAGATCAAGTGCGGTGCCTTGATTAAGGGCGTATCTCAGTAGCTGGGGAGAAGTTGGAGATGGTGGGGCTTGGAGGGGGAGTGGGGATGCGAGTAGTAGGGTCGTGGATACGAATTGCATAAGAGAAACAACTAAAGAGGTGTTAGGAGTCCTGAAAGGTTTATCCAGGGGACTGGTGGTGGAATTGGGAGGAGGTGTAAACAAATAAGGTGGTGTACTTGAAGCTAGTAGGAGGTCAGACGAGGAGCAGAAGAGGGAAAATAAATAGCGGTATAAGGTGGCAAAGAACGAGGCAAAGTTGGCAGTTATAGAGCCGAAGATGACAACATTTGGACGCTTATATAAAGAGCCAGGGGCCAAAGATGGGGACAAGAAGTTGTATAGGTTTGTCAAGGCGCAAGAGAGGAAAATCTGCCGTCAATCAAGTGTCGTACATCAAGGATGAGGAGGGTAATGTATTGGTGGCGGAGGGACTTATCATACGTAGATGACAGGCATACTTCCACAACTTATTGAATGAAAATGAGACCAAGAGTATTGTGTTGGGGGATTTAGAGCACTCTTAAGAGTTTTCGAAATTTTGGATATTGTAGGAGTATTATGGGAGAAGAAGTAAAGAAGACCATGCATAAGATGGGGTAGAACGACTAAGCCAGACGAGATTTCAACAAAATTTTGGAAAAACGTGGGCAAAGCGGGTTTGGATTGGTTGACTGGGTTGTTTGATGTCATATTTAGGACGATGAAGATGCTTGAGGAGTGGAGGTGGAGTACTATGATTCCGTAGTACAAGAATTAGGGTGATATATTCGAAATTGCAATCACTATAAAGGTATCAAGTTGCTTAGTTACACTATGAAAGTTTGGGAGAGGCTGAGGAGGAATGTGTTTATTTCTAAATATCAATTTGGTTTCGTGCCAGGTCAATTGACTAAGAACGCCATCTACCTTGTGAGGAGATTGGTGGAGTAGTATATGGACAGGAAAAGGGACTACTGTGATAAATTGGCTAAATATGCCCCTTGGGCCAAATTTACCCTCGATATCATACTTTGGAGCCATATTACCCTCATTGTTAAGAAACTTTTCACTTGTACCCTTCCTTTAACAAAAAAGCTCAAATCAATGTTAAATTGGCCATTGTTTAAAAATAAATCACGCCCTAATCTAATTCGCTTGATTTGACCCACAAAAATACACAAACAAATATATCCCTCCCTCAGTTCTGTTGGTCTAATTTTTTCAATGAATAAAAATATTTCTCTTTCAACGTGCAACGGTGGTAGGTTGTTTACAAATGAGAAAAAAGTAAAATGGAATAGGATAACGTAAAAGCATATATCTAGATAATATTTCTATTACAAACTCTGCTCCTTTTTAGTTATATTCAAATTTCAAATTTTGGTATGCAATTCTATGTGCATTGAGATTCTAAAATCAGTGAATAAGTTTTTTGAGCAAATAAAATGATGAAAAATTTGTCCAGAACTAAATTGCATATGAAGACATGAATGGAGAGATGACACATAGGGAGATTTCTTAACTCAATTATCCAGAGAAATATTCAGTGGGCCTCCTAATCTATTACATTTGACCGTCAGGTGCCATTTTTCATGAGCTCTGCATTGACGCAGTCATGTAGATCCATGAACTGAGAGAGGGCTATATTTCTCTGTTTTTGCACTGATACAGATCAATTTTTCATAAGCTATGCAAGGATAAATATCCAGTGGCTTAATCTCGTTGGAAAAATTTGACCAATAGAACTAAGGGGGGTATATTTATTTGTCTTTTTTGTGGCTCGTGTCGGGTCAGACAAATTAGATTAGAGTGTGCTATATCATTTTAAAAATGGGGTATTTACCGTTGATTTGAACTTTTCTATTAAAGAAAGGGTACATGTGAAACGTTTCTTAACTAGGGTAAATTTGACCCCGATATATGACATTGGGGGTAAATTTGACCCCAAAATATAACCAAGGGTATATTTAGACAATTTTCCAAAGTAGACGGGTAAATTTGGCCTCAAAGTATGACAACGAGGATAAATTTGACCCAAAGTATGACGAAGGTATATTTAGCCAATTTTTCGAAGTAGAGGGGTAAATTTGTCTCTTTTTCCACTTGGAAAAGGCATACGATAAAGTTTTAAGAGGTTCTATGGAGATGTTCGGAGACTATAGATGTTTCAATCATGGCAATTAAGGCATGTTTGTTGCTAAGACACATGCAAGAATAATAGGAGGAGGCTTCGGTCATTTTCTAGTCTCGATTGGGTTGCATCAGAGATAGACTAAGTGCAGCTCGGTGAACTAAAGCTCCCGTTATGCCCAGGGTCCGAGGAAGGGCCCCACCATAAGGGTGTAATGTATGTAACCTTAACTTGCATTTCTGCCGGAGGCTGTTTTCAAGGCTTGAATCCGTGACCTCCTAATTACATGACAACAACTTTACCAATTACTTCAAGGCTCCCCTTCAGAGATAGACCTTTAGCTCTTTTTATTTGCTTTGATGATTGTTGTTTTGACATGATACATTCAAGTGGAGGTGCGTTGGTGCATGTTATTTGCTGATGACATTGTTCTGATTAACAAGATGTGCAGTAGAGTCAACAAGAAGCTGGAGGCGTGGAGACAATCCCTTGAGTAAAGGTTTTAGGTTGGCACAGAGTACACGGAGTTTGCTAGTTTAGTGAGGTGCCTCGTGTAGTATACTTGGAAGTGAGGTTGGATTCTCAAGTCATCTCCGTGAAAGGGAGTTTCAAGTACCGGGGGTTATTATCCAAGGCAATGGGGAGATTGACGAGGATGTTACGTGTCACATTGTTGTAGGGTTGTTGAAGTGGGAGCTAACGTATGGTGTGTTATGTATTAAGAAGGTTCCACTAAGACTTAACGGTATGTGCTACAGAATAATTGTTAGACTGTATTTGTTGTATGGAGCAGTGTTGGCTAGTCAAGAACGCACATCTTCATAAGATGAAAGTTGTGGAAATGAAAATGTTGGCGATGGATGTGGTGGGCTTAATAAGAGAGATGGTTAAAAATAAAGATATTTGGGTTAAGGTGGGGTGACCTCTGTGGCGGACAAGATTTGGGAGGAGAGGCTGAGATGGTTCGGGCATATCAAGAAGAGATGCACAGACGCCCCAATTAGGAGGTGTGTTGCTGGAGGGCCCGATGAGAGGTAAAGGTAGATCAAAGAATATTTGGGAGAGGTGATCTGAAAGGACATGGAAAACCTT
>NW_025854783.1:0-1039 GCF_002878395.1 Capsicum annuum
TGCAATCAACTGTATTTGATTAGTGAGAATATGTTTCATCATCTCTTTTGGGTTACTAGTTGACTGATTTCCTTGTGCCTGTGGTTGCTGATTTTGCTGTTGTTGGGCGTTCCATGGCTGAGTCTGCCACATCATATTATAGGCATTACCATAATTTGACCCCTGAACATTACCCACAAACATCACTAACTCTGGATTTGCAGCACAGATGGCCGCAAAATGACCACTGTTGCCACAAACGTCATACCAACCACTAGTCTGTTGAACTATATTTACTACTGCTGTAGGTTATGTAGCTACCATCTTCAGGCTGCTGAACTGAGTGTTTATCAAATTTTGTAATGCAACAACCTGAGTTGATAAAATAGTACATAGGTCCACCTCCAAAACACCTACAACTTTCCTCATGGAACTCCTAGAATCACCATGCCACTTGGATTGCCTTGTGCGATACAGTTCAATAAGGTGTACAACTCTTCATAAGTCAACTCCAGCACTTGACCACAATACAAAATTTTCTAGATTTAGTTGCAGGTGGTCAAGCGCTGGAGTTGACTTATGAAGAGTTGTACACCTTATTGAACTGTATCGCACAAGGCAATCCAAGTGGCATGGTGATTCTAGGAGTTCCATGAGGAAAGTTGTAGGTGTTTTGGAGGTGGACCTATGTACTATTTTATCAACTCAGGTTGTTGCATTACAAAATTTGATAAACACTCAGTTCAGCAGCCTGAAGATGGTAGCTACATAACCTACAGCAGTAGTAAATATAGTTCAACAGACTAGTGGTTGGTATGACGTTTGTGGCAACAGTGGTCATTTTGCGGCCATCTGTGCTGCAAATCCAGAGTTAGTGATGTTTGTGGGTAATGTTCAGGGGTCAAATTATGGTAATGCCTATAATATGATGTGGCAGACTCAGCCATGGAACGCCCAACAACAGCAAAATCAGCAACCACAGGCACAAGGAAATCAGTCAACTAGTAACCCAAAAGAGATGATGAAACATATTCTCACTAATCAAATACAGTTGATTGCA
>NW_025854784.1:0-1369 GCF_002878395.1 Capsicum annuum
TATGAGCTATATGAATGATTTTTATAATGTATTGATATTTACCAGTTCTAAAGTGTCATGAGTTGTCGTTATTGAAATATTTCACAAATTATGTTTATAAATTATTCAAATATATAGTTTAATTTTATTTTAACATAATTATTAAAAAATAATTAATTAGATGTTGTTTTACTGACAAATATAAGTAATAATTCATAATTTTTCAAATTCGCGTAACATAGAAGCAAAATACTTGTACGATCAACACTTATGTATCACTCTTTTTGGTTCAACACATATGAACTATATGCATAATTTTTATAATCTGTCGATATTTACCAGTTCTAAAGTGTGTTGAGTTGTCGTTATTGAAATATTTCACCAATTATGTTTAAAAAATATTTAAAATAAAGTTTATTTTGTTTAAATATAATAATTAAACAATAATTAATTGGAGGTTAATTTAGTAATATTTATAAGTAAAGACCTGCAATTTATCAATTTGGCATACATAAAGGCGAAAGACTTGTATGATCAACACTCATATCTCACTCTATTTGGTTCGACAGATGTGAACTATGTGCCTGATTTCTATAATATGATGACGTTTATCAGGTCTAAAGTATGTTGAGTTGTCGTTATTGCAATATCTTACAAATTATGTCTGAGAATTATTTGAATATATATTTCAATTTTATTTGAACATAATACTTAAAAAAGAATTATTAGAGGTTATTTTAATAACAAATATAAGTAATGATTTACAATTTATCAAATCGGCGTAACATAGAGGCGTAAGACTTGTGGATTAACACTTGTATCTCGCTCTTTTTTGTTTGACATATATGAGCTATATGAATGATTTTTATAATGTATCGATATTTACCAGTTTTAAAGTGTCATGATTTGTCGTTATTGAAATATTTCACAAATTACGTTTATAAATCATTCAAATATATAGTTTAATTTTATTTTAGCATAATTATAAAAAAATAATTAATTAGAGACCGTCTTACTAACAAATATAAGTAATAATTCATAATTTATCAAATCCGCGTAACATTGAAGCGAAATACTTGTACGATCAACACTTATGTATCACTCTTTTAGGTTCGACACATATGAACTATATGCATGATTTTTATAATCTATCGATATTTACCAGTTCTAAAATGTGTTGAGTTGTCGCTATTGAATTATCTTATAAATTATGTTTGAGAATTATTTAAATATATATTTTAATTTTATTTAAACATAATACTTAAAAAATAACTAATAGAGGCAAAGATAATTAATTGAGTTGTTTTTATTGCAATATCTTAGAAATATAAGCAATGATTCACAATTTATCAAATCAACATAACATAGAGGCGAAAGACTTGTAGATCAA
>NW_025854785.1:0-5642 GCF_002878395.1 Capsicum annuum
CCACTTCCATAAAGGCAATGCTATCTCTTGAGAAGTACCACCTGGCATCATGTGTTCCATCTTGACTTGCTGAAAATTCAAACACTTGGCAACATACTTAGCCATATAACACTTCATATTATTCCACCAATAAATGGTTTTCAAATCATGATACATTTTTATAGAGCCTGGGTGAACAACATACCTTGACGTGTGAGCCTCGATAAGAATTCTTTCCCGCAACCCGTCTATATTAGGCATACACAATCTACCCTAATATCTCAAAATACCATTGTCACCAATCTCAAATGACATTACTTTCTGTTGACCCACATCTCTCTTAATCTACATCAAGATAGGATCTTCGGCCTGCTTTTCTTTGACTTCGGCACAAAGGGATGATTTAGCTATCTCATGAATAGCCACCCCTCCATTTTCAGAATCTAAGAGTCATACTCCCAGATTTGCAAGGTGGTGAATGTCCTTCGCCATCTCTCTCTTTCCCTCTTCAACACGAGAAAGGCTGCCCATAGACAACCTACTGAGAGCACCGGCTATAACGTTTGCCTTGCTCGGATGGTAATGCAGGCTCATATAATAGTCTTTCAAAAGCTCCATCCAATGCCTCTGCCTGAGGTTTAATTCTTTCTGCGAGAAAACATACTTCAAACTTTTGTGGTCAGTATAAATATCAACATGAACTCCATAGAGATAACGCCTCCAGATTCTAGGTGCAAACACCACGGTTGCTAACTCTAAGTCATGAGTGGGGTAGTTTCACTCATGCACCTTTAAATGCCTAGACGCATAAGCTACCACCTCACCATGCTACATCAGAACACAACCAAGGACCACATGGAACACATCACAGTATACCACAAAACCATCTACCCCTTCGGGAAGAGTCAAAACATGAGCAGTAGTCATCTTGTCCTTCAACTTCTCAATTATTTTCACACAAGTCAGACCACACAAACTTTACCTTTTTCTGAGTCAATTTAGTGAGCGGAGAAGCTATGGAGGAAAAACTCTCTACGAACCTTCTATAATAACCCGCCAGACCCAAGAAGCTCAGAATGTCAGTTGAAGTCGTGGGTCTGCACCATTTTATTACTGCTTCAACTTTTTGGGGATCCACTCTGATATCGTCACTATACATAATATGACCCAAGAATGCAATGACATTAAGCCAGAATTCATACTTGGAGAATTTCGTATACATGCTATGATCTTTAAGAGTCTAAAGAATAATTTGGAGGTGAGTGGTATGTTCCTCCTTATTTTTGGAAAAAATCAAGATGTCATCAATGAATACTATCACAAACAATCCAAGAACTGATGGAAAACCTTATTCATTAGGTCTATGAAAGCTACAGGGGAATTAGTTAATCCGAAGGACATGACTAAGAATTTAAAATGATCATATCTAGTTCGAAAAGCTGTTTTAGGAATATCTGACTCTCGAACCTTCAACTGATGGTATCCCAAACGAAGGTCTATCTTTGAAAAATATCTAGCACCCTGAAGTTTGTAAAAAGATCATCAATCCTAGGAAGAGGATACTTATTTTTAATTGTGACCTTATTTAGCTGATGGTAGTCTATGCACATACGAAGGGAACCATCTTTCTTTCGCACGAAAAGTACAGGCGCACCCAAAGGTGACACACTGAGGCGTATAAAAACTTTTTGTAGAAGATCTGCTAGCTATTTTTTCAACTCTTTTAGTTCTGTAGGAGCCATTCTATTTGGCAAAATAGAGATGGGGCGGGTATCTGGCAACACATCAATACCAAACTCTATCTCCCTATCAGGTGGTATTTCTGGGAGAACATCTGGAAAGACTTTTGTAAATTCATTTACTATAGGGATAGACTAAAGAGTAAGAACCTCGGCATTAGAGTCCTTAACCCGGATAAAGTGATACAAACAACCTTTAGAAATGAGTCTACGGGCCCTAAGATAGGATATAAAGTGCCCTTTAGTTTCTAAACAATGTCCCTCCCATTATATCACTGGATCATTCAAGAAAGAAAAAGTGACTCTTCGAGTCCAACAATTTAACGTGGCATAGCACGAATGGAGCTAATCCATCCCTAAGATAGCATCAAAAGCAACAATACCGAGTTCTATGAGGTCTGCCACAGTATCCCGGCTAATAATAGATACCATAAAATTTTTATACACCCTCCTAGCCACAACAGAATCATCCACCGGAGTAGAAATAGAGAAAGGTTCAAAAATCATATCGGGCTCAAACCCGAAACCAACAGCCACATAAGAGGTCACATAGGATAGGGTAGACCCGGGGTCAAGTAACACATAAACATAATGGGAAAAGATTTGTAACGTACCAGTGACACGTCTGGGAAACTTTTGCCTCCTGGTGGTTGGTCAAGGAATATAACCGGTTACGATCTCTCCCGACAGTTGATGTGGCACCCTTTTGAGGTGGGGGCGGGGGTGGTGCCAAAGAATTTTACTGAGACTTTGCACCACCAACATTCTTCCTAGCAGATGGACAATCCCTCTGAATGTGACCCGGTTGACCACATGAATAACATATAAATACGCCCAACTTACATCTCCCAGGATGATTTCTACCAAGAGTCTCATACTGTAGAAAAGTACGATGCCGCTGAGCCACACTACCCTGCGATTGATTATCTGGTGCTCTGGATCTATGATGAGTCTTGAAACTTTGAGATCGTCTGTCTGCTGGTGGTCTGGGTGTTGGGACGCTGGAAGTAGACTGTGCATTACCCTAATTCTTCTTCTTCTGCCATTTATTTCCCCACTTACCACTTTGAGGCTAACTGTAACCCTGGTCGGCAGATCTAGCTCTTTTTGCCTATTTTTCTTTCTTCCTAGCTTCAGAAATCTTCTTTTTCTTCTCCTCTATCTGTTGCATGTGAACTGTCAGCCTAGCATAGTCTAACTCCCTGTTTAGCATAGCTCCCTAACACTCAAGCACCAAATCATCTGAAAGGCTGGAAGTAAACTTTCTTATTTGGTCCCTCATACTACTCGTTATCTCGGGCGCATAATGGGCCAACTAATTAAATTTTAAAGTGTACTTCTGCATTCTCATCTTACTCTTCTTGGGGTACATGAACTCCTCTACTTTAGCTTCCCTCAGCTCCAGAGGAAAGAACCTGTCAAGGAAAGCTTCTACAAACTCACCCCAAACTATGGGCTCGAAACTGTCACCCTTTGCATCCTCCCACTCATTATACCATTGGTTTGCTACATCCTTCAGCTGGTAGGCTGCCAACTCAACACCTTTAAGCTGATCCATATGTATTACTTTGAAAATTTTCTCCATTTCATCTATGAATTCTTGTAGATCTTCTTCTACCTTGATGCCAGTAAACTTGGGTGGGTTCATTCTCATGAACTGTCCCACCCTAGTAGCCTCCGACGTCACTGATATAGACTCAACATCTTTTAATTGTTGAGCCTGATTAGCCATTAACTGTGCCATCATATGGATAGACTATCTGAATTCAGCATTCAAAATATCCCTCTAAGCAGTCAGGGAATGGTTAACATTGGTCCATGGATCCCGAGGTGGCCTGGTTTGGACTAGAGGGACTCCCAGAGTAGGGATAGGGTCTGGGGTGGGAGATCTATTATGTGTCCTTATCCCATGAGTGGGAAGGACTTTATCATTCTGAGTACTCTGATTAGTATTGCGACGAGGTGGCATGACTGTTATTTCTGTAATACAAAAGATCACTGATTAGGAACAAACTTAACTCTGAAGCACGAACTAAATCACAAAGAAGAGAAACATTTCCTAAACAACTAGTAGTCTCCTGCTTATAAGTGTGACGCACTACACACCCATAAAAAAGACTCTACCCAATGAGATTTCACAGACACCCTGGCACCATGAACCATGATCTGATGCCAAGTTTGTCACGACCTAAACCAGGGCCTTGGTCGTGACGAGCATTCCAAACCATAAAGGCCCGAAACACCCCTATCTATCTGGTAATCATGCACATAATTCATATGATAAAAGAAATGCATAAGATTCACAATACTACGAAAACATGGTCAACCTAAATATGATCATAACATAGAAAACTGAAATCCAAGATATATCTGAATAATAATGTCTGACTCAGTCTGCGAAATCTCTAATATGGACTAAACAAATTGTCTGAAAACTGGGACAAGGTCCCCAGTAGACCAAAACAAAACTAAAGATAATTATCTGAAATAACCAGGCCTTTTGGATCATAGAAGGCTCACCACTGCACAATCTAATCTGTGATCTGAAATATCTACTATTTATCTGGACCCCTAACTGTGCCTCAGAACCTGGAGGGAGGGGGGATCAGCACAAAAGTACTGGCACGCGAAGAAATCTAAAATAGAGTACTTGAACATATATATAAAATAGATGAGAAAATTTTTTCATCAAACGTCATGCATAAAATAGTTTCTGGAAACACATGGGCATCATTCGAGTAATCATAAATCATTCTTGTTAAAACAATTTCTGATCTTTGTATTATTTTTGAGTTAGTGGAACTCCCCTACATTTTCTGATATTCCACGGGCTATATGGAATCCGCCATTGAATCGGCGGGGAAGCCTCCAACTCGAGTGTGCCATAAGGGTTGGAGTCTCTGATTCTAATACACCGCCCAACACTAAGCCAGCGTAATATAAGATATACCTGCATCGGCAAATCACGGTTTCAGGCAATGAGTATCTGGACTCATGCCTTCTTCAGAGAACCACCAAACATCTCTTTCTGCCCAATTTTTAACCATTTCTAATCATGCAATATTCTAATCACAAAATCTATAAATTTGATTTCAAACATAAATTCTATTCTATTCTGAATTCATCAAGGCATTTTCTGAGTTGGTTTCATCACACCAAGACATGCAAGTTCTATTTCTGAGTCATAATGCAATAAACATAATCTTCATAAAAATATAGTTTAAGACCACCCAAAACATGTAATTTGCATAAAAGATTCATGTTCTGAAAACTCAAGTCAAAACCATGCAAAAACTCTCATCAAACATATGGTGGTCATATGTTTTTAGCAAAACCATGCACTCTTTCATTATATGTATATTCAACATTCACAACCTTCTCTTTCGTATTCAAAAATCATGTTCAAAACATACCAAAAGCCAAAGTATTTCATATCATGCTCTTCAAAATGCATTCAAAAAAATTTATATCATACGAAGATGAGAAAACTAATAACAAGAGAGGGATTCATTATAATTCATGCTCTCAATTGAATAACCATTCTTGAACACATACGTACACATATACATAATTCAAATAAATTTGGGGGAAAGGCCTAAAGACCAAAACAATACCGTCAAAACTTCTAAAACATGATTATATTCATAAACTTCAAAACTCCATTCTTAAAACATGATTTCTATGTCCATGAGATTTTAGGAAAAACTCCGCGTACCTCAAATTAGGAAGACAATAGCTGCTTATTGAAGCCTACGACCTGGGGATTCCAAATATGCGATCAACTTCGAAACCTATGGTTGAATCTTGAACTTCTTGGGTTTTTATTTTGAAACCCTAGAGAGGATTCTTGATGATTTTGATGAAAATAGGGTTAAGTTGCTCAAACATACCCTAAATCCTTTGTTTTGATAGTTTTAAAGGTTA
>NW_025854786.1:0-1696 GCF_002878395.1 Capsicum annuum
TATTTGATGATATAATCACCGTATCCATGCTATCTTTTGAATATCAACACTTGGAATATCGTCTGGACCTCTGACAGGCTTGGTGGCAAAGCTAACTTGTAAGCTACTTGGATTATATTATCAAAGAGCCTTAAATGGACCAATGTACCTATGTCTAAGCTTACCCTTCTTACAAAACTGCATAACTCCTTTTATAGAAGATACCCTCATTAACACTTGCTTACTAGGTTTGAATGACATGTCCCTTACCTTACAATTCACATACTATTTTTGCCCACTTTAGGCTACCAACAATTTCCCTAGAATAAATCTCACCTTATCCTGAACTTCCTTCACTATGTCCACTACAAATGGCTTCACATCACAACTTTGAACCATCCTATGGGTGACTTACACCTTTTCTTATAGAGTTCTTTATATGGAGCCATATCAATGCTAGAATGGTAACTATAATTGTATAAAAACTCACACAATGGCAAAAAATTATCCCAGTGACCACCAAAATCAATCACAAATGAATCCAAAAAAAGACTTAAAGATACCATTCATCAGATGCTGACGCATTAGTCAACATAAATAACATCATCAAGAACTCATAATGCCCATATTGAGTTTGGAAAACTATCTTGGGTATTTTATCAGGCCAAATTTTAACTGGTGATAACCCAACCTCAAGTCTATCTTAAAGAAAATTGACGTACCTAATAACTTATCAAAAAGATCATATATCTGGGGCAAAAAATACATAATCCTGATGGAACTTTATTCAATTTCCCATAGTCAATACACATTATGAGGCTACCTACCATTCTTATTTTTAACGAACAATACTGGAGTACACCAAGGTGAAGCGCTATGATAAATGAATACCTTATCAAGTAAATTCTATTACTGAGTCTTAACTTACCTTAACTTAGCCGAAGCCATTCGATAGGGAGGGATAGAAATGGGGCGAGTGCCCAGCTCCAAATTAATACAAAAATTAATGTCATAATCTAGAGGCATACAAAGTAATTCTCTAAGAAACACAAAGGGGACTCTAACTTAATAGAAGAGGACTCTACACTTACATCTCGGTGATCTACTAGAAAGGCCAAATACCCTCTCCTAACTAAGATCTTAGCTTGTATAAATGATATGATTTTCATATGTCTTGGATTTTACACACCTTCCTACTCTAACTTATCCATCCTAGGCATCTCTAAAGTCAGCATCTTAGCATTACAATTAAGAATAACATGATATAAAGCTAGCCAAGTCATACCTAAGATGATATTAAAATAAAGCATATCCAAGATTATTGAATCTACTAAACTCAGGAAACCCATAAATAAAAATAGAAGAAGAATGTTACACATGGGTCGCTACCACATAGCCTCCGACCAGAGTAGACATATATACAAAAGAGTCAAGAATATCACAAATCAAGTCCAATCTCTAAGAAAATATTATATATGCGTAAGAATAAATGGAACCCAGATCAAACAAAATAATAGTCATCCAATCATAAACAAATATAGTACCTATAATGCCAAAATTGAAAGCCTCGAATTGGTCTTGCCTGGAAAGGCATAATAATAAGATGTATTATCAATATGTGAAACCTTCTTAGAAGGATGCATACCATATCTCCTTGTATTACCACCGTATCAGTTTTACTGATGATTACCCCTCCCATTATGTAGATTAACCTTAC
>NW_025854787.1:0-2723 GCF_002878395.1 Capsicum annuum
GAATTATTTTTGTTAAATTTACTAATCACCCTAATGACATTTTGCTTAAATTTATTATTAAGGTTAAGTAGCATTTCGAATAGATGAATTCTTACGAGTTTATAAGAAAATAATAACGCCTTTAAAGTTGGACAAATTTAGGTGCGTTTAAACTTTTTGTCTTAATTAAGAACGCGGCGTACACATCATTTTCAAGACGTTTAAAATTTAAGGATACAGTAATGTACCTTGACAAATATTTTCTAAACTTAGTTTTATACAAATTTAAAACAAAAGTTTTAAATAGTTTTAATATATTATAAATGAACAATTTAGGCCTTTAAACATAATTATCAAAATAGTTTAAGTCAAGATAAGTTAATAAAAGTGACCGTGCTTGAACCACGGGACTCGAGGGGTGCCTCACACCTTCTCCGCAGTCAACAAAATTCCTTATCCGGTCTTCTGTTTTTACAGACCAATAAAAAGAGTCATTTTCTTTTGATTAGGGATTCAAAAAGGTAACTTGGAACACCGTAACTCAATTCCAAGTGACGACTCTAAAAATGATAAAGATAATCCCTATTCAATATCGTCACTTTAATTGGAAAAACCCTTCGATCTCGAACCTTTCGGGCGAAAAAGGGGTGTGACATCTCTGGCGACTCTGCTGGGGAATAATAAGAATTCGAGCTTTTTATATTGACTTATATACTTGCTTTAATTATTGTTGATATTGTGTTTGTTGGCCTTATGTGCTACTTGTCTCTTATTTACAGCTTTGATAGTGATTGAACTGTATTACATACTATTTGCGCACCCCCTCTGAGTCTTTGAAATAGGATAGAAGAAATGCAACGTATGCATCCTACTTGTTTTTTGAGATAGCCGGAGTGTCAAGGCACCTGATGAAGGATTTTAGTCACACATATTAGACGGGGTTCAGATTAGCAACGAAGGCGGTGTTGCCCTGCTACCGACCAAGTTGTCCCTCCTCGGCTCGAGTGTCCGCTCGGGTAAGCAAGTCTAGACATCTATCCCTATTAGGCTTAAACTTGGAAGAATGGAAAACTCAGAATCTGGTTATATCCCTATTAGGTGCCATTTTATTTGCATCATATGCATTTGATTTAGCGGGACTCGGCACAGGGGCCGGGTTTATCTAGGACAGGTGACCTACTTTATAAAGACCAACATGTGCATCCTACGTGCTCTTTGACATTTGTTTGGAAGCCTGTTTGTTTGTTGACCGACTTTAGGCGACTTTAAAATGCAAGAGATTAATTTATCCCCACATTTAGTGAATCATTTTACAAAGAATTTTTTTTTTTTTCTAAAGAAAGGAAAAATTTTAGTAACATAGTTTTACAGTCATCATGAACTATGAGGGTCTGATTCTCACTCTTAATTGAGATACTTAGTAAGCCCTTTTTCGGGGTACGACCCTATCTTTTAAAAAATTATTCATAGATTTATTGGGGAATGTTTTGAAAATATGATTACTTTCATAATTATTTTTCTTATTCTCAAGTTCAATTTATATATATATATCTTAGAAGCCCAGAATCTTTAGGGTTCATGAGGCTAAATTTTACAAAATAAAAAAATATATATAAATCTTAATAGCCCTGAATCTTTAAGGATCATGAGGCTAAGTTTTTACGAAAAATATAAATCTTAATAGCCCTAACCTTTAGGGGTCTTGAGGCTAAATTTTGTACAATATAGTTTCCAAGAACTAAGCACACTTGATTCTCATTTTATTGAGATATGTAGGCAGTCCTCAATAGATTTGGTGATCTTTAAAAAATGATTGTCTTTCCTTTTAAACTAAAAAAAAATGCAAAAAAGATATATTTTTTTATAAATTCAAAAATAATAGTAATAAATTGTTTCTCATTATTCAAATAATTAAAAAAAAGGGATATTTTCTTTTGTATCTCCAATTTTTCCCAAACTACGCAAGATCTAATTCATGTCCTGGCATGATACGTAGGCAACCCTCCAAAGGGTTCTATAATACCCTACAAAAAATCCAAACCATTATTAGAGCCATGTACCAAGCTCATGCATAGTACATCATGGTTTTTTTTAATAGTTTTATGATTAATTTATATGTTTACCGATTGAATTCTTGAGAATGATATTGGTATAGTCAAATTCAAATGAGAATATCTCTCATTATACTTGCAATTTTTTTATCTCATGAACTATCATTATATATATAATTGAATTATCTTTCCAATGATACCAATTTCTCCTAAATCCGATATCGGAGCAAAGAGTTATTCCTATTTTACTCCAGCATGTCAGGCTGGAAATAGTATGACGACATTCGTGGTAGCTTACCACATTTGTGACGCCCTATCACGAAGGTCGTCAGCCTTAGGCAGAAACCAGCTCCTAAGTGATGATATTCGTGGTAGCTTACCACATTTGTGATGCCCTATCACGAAGGTCGTCAGCCTTAGGCAGAAACCAGCTCCTAAGTGACGACATTCGTGGTAGCTTACCACATTTGTGACGCCCTATCATGAAGGTCGTCAGCCTTAGGTAGTATCTAGCTTCTGTGTGATGACATTTTGGATGGCTTGTCACATTTTTTGACGCCTTGTCACAAAAATCGTCAGCTATGATTTTCAGCAATTGGGAATTTATTTCATAAGGGTATTTTGGTCTTTTCCCTTCAATTCCAACGACTTATAACCCTCAAGGAACGTATTATCTTTCATTCTCTTTATTTA
>NW_025854788.1:0-3537 GCF_002878395.1 Capsicum annuum
AAGATCAAATATAAAAGAAATTCCCCAATATAATATTAAAAAAGACACAAACAAAAATATATTTTGTGATCATTGTTCCTCCATGACTGAAGCTTTTAAAAGACTAAATCACGCCAATGAAATTTTAAGACAAAACAATGAAAACCTTATAAATAAATAAGGACAAATGTTAGAACATATAAGTATTTTACAAGATCGTATAAATATTCTTCATTCTGAATTATCACAACAGATTCAGCATGAGACTTAAATAATCCCAAAGAGTTCTCTATCTTCTTCAAAAATGAAAAAGAAAGGTGTGCATTCCCTAATGAATGTAGAAAGACCCATTGTATCGGGTAAAGTTACAGCTTGTCCAGCTCAAATGGTAGATGGTAAAGACTTCTCAAATTCATTAATGGGTATGCATTCCCCAATGAATGTAGAAAGATCTACTGTATCGGGTAACGATACAGCTAGTCCAACTCAAACGGTAGATGGTAAAAACCCATTAAATCCATTAACGGCTGACACTTTACCAAAAAGTGTAGGGAGAATACTCCCAGCCAATTTCAAGACCACAGGTACCCAGACAACAGACGAAGGAAGCTCTTCTAAGACTAGGAAAGGATTTTTATTAGAAAAAAAAGAAAAATAAAAAAATATAGAAAAAATAGTAGTAGACTCAATAAAAAAATTGTTAGTAGAATAACTGTCCAAAGAAATAGCAATGAATCCAGAACTGCCGGAGCCAAGATCCAGAATTTCCTCAATTCTAAGAGAAAAAATAAGATCACCCAGAATAGGAACAAGATTGGGACTATTAGATGGAGACAGTGACGAGTATGATTGATATTACAATTCGAAAATGGATCAATTTACCCAGGACCCAAATGTAGATGATTATTCAAGAATGGATTTTGACTCAGAAGCATTACACAATTTGGACACGTAAGCAATGACAATATCGATAAAAACACAAAATAAGAGATGTATGCAATAATATAACAGATGAATAAGTGAGAAACAAATGGATGGAGGAGATTTAAAGTGGAAACATAACCATGTGACTGTGGGGCCCACTCAACTTGCTAAAGTTTTTATCAAGTCATTTGAAATTAGGATTTGAAGTCCACAAAAATGCCTATAAATACCACCTTATGGTTGACTTAAAGACATATAGCTAGAGAGAAGTGAGAGAAAAATCAAGAGTGAAAAAGTTCTTAGTTTGTTCAAAAAGTTCTTAGTTTTCAAAAGTTTGTTTAAAAAAAAGGAGAGTGTGTGTGGAAAGTATATATTGGCATCTTATTCCTTCATTCCGGTAGTTGTTAGCTTTCAGGGGACTCCTGAAAGGAAAACCTCACTTTTTTCTTAAGACATGTAAGTAGTTCATAAAGTTCTTAGTTTTCAAAAGTTTGTTTAAAAAAAAAAAGAGAGAGAGTGTGTGGAAAGTATATATTGGTCTCTTATTCCTTCATTCTGGTAGCTGTTAGCTTTCAGGGGACTCCCGAAAGGAAAACCTCACTTTTTTCTTAAGACATATAAGTAGTCATTACATATATCATTGCATTTTATCCCTAGTTTATAAATTATGTTTGACTTATATCAAGTTCATATTTTCTTCAGAAGTTTTTTAATATTATAGATCTGGATAGTCGTGCAGACTACCGCCATTTTTTTGATCTTGTAAAATTAGTAAATTACTTATTAGTATGTATTTACTAGTAGATGTGTTTTAAATACTATAGATCTGGATGGCCGGGCAGATTACCGCTAGTTTTTTGATCTTGTATTGTTGGTAAATTACTTATAAATATACCCTAGTATATGGTTATTCTCTCAGTATTTAACAATAATGATAGATTAATCTGTAAATTCTTAGGGAATTTAAAAAGTTTGATAACGATTTAAAAAGACTGTTGTATCATCCTGGGGTGTGATTAAAGAAGCCATTGCAAAATACCAAAAACTAAAAAGAAAGAGATGAACAGGGCATAACGTAAAATATGTATATATATATATATATATAATTTATTTTGTTGGGAGAAAATATATTTGATCTTTATAACTTCTCTAGTATACTGAACTAGGGATAACGAAGGAGGGAGAACTGAGTAGAATTTACACCATATTGCAAAACATCCACTCTAACTCTGCTTTATTTCTCATATCTATTTTTCTGTTTTGATTACTTCTTTCACTGGATAATTTTATCTACTCTTTTTATATCTGTTTATTATAGAGAGGGATTGAATAGTCCTTTATAGAATTCACTACATTTATCCATGTCTGAAATACTCCCTGTGTCTTTCTCCTAAGAACAACATAAAATTTAAATCTGTTCGTGTTTTTTTTTCTTAGTAAAATAATAGCTTAAAACATTTAGAACTGAAATAAATATCTAGTGTCTCTAGGTGTCTTGTTGTAGAAAATCCATAAATTATCGATCAAGCAGACCTGTGGTTTTTCCATCCTTACATCTGGTCTAAGTTTGAAAGTCAAATTGGATGGCTCATAACTGATGAGGTTGTGAGGTCCGAAGACCAGTCTTTCTAATTTCTGATATTCCAACATTGTTAGTGGCCTATAATGAGTGTTGCTTAGTAGTTTCTTTAAATAATCTTGAGAGCATGAGGCATCTGCCATTCAATTATCTTTGCCTATATACATCCTGAAACAAAAATTATTAGTTTTCTTCTTTTATAAGTCTACTTAGTTGATCTGCTAGGTTATTGACTTTTCCTTTAATATGTTTTAAAACAATATTGTAAATAGAAGTGGCATCTAGGAAATTTAACCACCTCTTTTTACTACTATTCTTTTCTTTTATTTTCTAATAGAATTTTACTATAGCCTCGCAGTCTATTCTTACTAATATTTCAGGCTTGTTTAATACATAAAGTTTAAAACTATTTAAACTGTAAATTATTGCTAGTGTTTCTGCGTCTACGCTATTTAAATTGCCATTTTCTTTATATTTTTCACTTGAATAAGCACAAATTTTTTCATCCTTTTTGTCACTGTATTTATTGAGTTTTGTCTTTAATATTGCTCCCCATCCGCGAAGGCTTCCATTTGTTTCTACTATTAGTTAATCTGTTTCTAAGGGTAGCATTAAGTCTAGGATATCTTAGATCATGCGCTTAAGTTATTGGACTAATTTTATGTCTTCAATATTAAAGGTCTTTTGGCCTGTTGATCCCGTTTTAGAATATAACGGTGCTGCTACTTTTCCTAAGTCTT
Organism: Capsicum annuum; assembly: GCF_002878395.1. Lineage (NCBI taxonomy): Eukaryota > Viridiplantae > Streptophyta > Magnoliopsida > Solanales > Solanaceae > Capsicum > Capsicum annuum. The sequence goes on from NW_025854788.1 coordinate 3,223, forward strand.
TAATAAAAGCTCTAGTATAGTTTAGTAGTCCTAAAATTTTTTGTAAATCTTTGATTTTATCTAATCTATATGGCATTTTTAAGACTTTTTTTATCTATGTGAGGTTGTAGTTTTATTCGTCCATCTCCAATAACAACTCCTAAAAAATTAATACTATTTTTACATAATTCCATTTTCTTTCTACTTATTATTATTTCATTATCTACAAATGATTTAAAAATTTATTATAAATGTTCTAAATGTTCTCTCATATTATCACTAAAGACTAGAATATCATCTACATAAACCAATACAAAGTTTTATAGTATCTAAAAA
>NW_025854789.1:0-1471 GCF_002878395.1 Capsicum annuum
TTTTATAAATTAGTGTATAACTATATATATAGTGTGTGTATATATTGTAGTATAGTTTTTTTAAAGTAGTACGTATATATTGAATGATATGTATATATGCGTATGTATCTTCGATAGACGTATATATTTAACGTATACATGTGTATATGTATATGTTTTATAAATTAGTATATAGCTATATATATAGTGTGTGTATATATTGTAGTATATATATATATTGCAGTTTATGTTTTATTTAAAGTAGTACATATATATTGAATGGTGCGTATATATGTGTATATATTTTCTATAGACGTATATATTTAACGTATACATGTGTATATGTTTTATAACTTAGTATATATATATATATATATATGTATTGTAGTATATGTTTTATTTAAAGTAGTACATATAGTCGTATATATTGAATGTAACGTGTATATATATGTAATTGTGTATATGCGTATATATTTTTTAAATTCTAATGTACTATATACTATATATATATATATATGTATATATATTGTTTAACGTATTTAAAATGTATATAAGTGGATATATATAGTGTATATTGGAAAAAAAAAATTATTTTGATTTTTGACCGAATTTGTCCGAATTTTTAACCAAGTTTAGATGGGTTAGACCGGATTGAGCTAAGTGGGCCGGTTCAAGATTGTTTTTAAAAATTTTACTGTTAAACCTGACCCGGTCCACTTAACTACAACTTGACCGACCCAGCCCACAATCCGACCCACTTTACACCCTTAGCTGTAATGCATCCGCACGTAAAAACAAACAGTAAAAGTATGCTCTTCACTAATAAAAAAAGACCAAACCACGCACTGTATATGCTTTTCTCTGCCTGCTGATTTTCCTAGTAGCTAATCAGTAATCACAAGAGAAAATGGTGACTCAAGGTACCATGGTTTCATTCATTCATGCCTTTCTCATATCATTTCCTGGTCTAGGACATATCAATCCATTACTTAGACTTGGCAAACTCCTCGCTTCGAAAGTAGTTCTTGTCACTTTCTGTGCACCCGAATGTGTAGGCAAGGACGTGAGAGAAGCCAACAAGAACATAATTAGTGATGAGCGAATATCATTTTTAGAGGTGCGGATTAGGCGCGGTAATTTTACTAGAAAGTAAATAGTTATGTGGTAATAAGTATTTATTTTTATATAATGTATTTTGTGAATATTATCGGTTGAAATATTTTTCATTTTTATCTTCTTGACTTAATATGTTTTATTAATTCATATTCTAAATTAGATATTATCGTAATTAAATTATCTAGTGTTCTAGGATTCTCGTTAGTACTATGTAATCTTTTGTATTCTTGGTATAAACCATATAGTTGGGTTTCAATTTCTTTTAATGATTTATTCTTTTCGTAAGATGTATTCATTAATTTATGTAATTGTTAAATGCTTTGTAGTAATATTCGTTAACTGTTTTTCTTCGTTCTTGTATTTTTTATTTTCATAT
>NW_025854790.1:0-1419 GCF_002878395.1 Capsicum annuum
TTAATAGAACTTAGTGAGTATTTAAATTTCAGAAAAAGATGAAGGAAAACGAATTAGGATTTTTCTATTTTTCATGTGAATAGTTCATTTTCTTTTTGTTTTTAAAGTTTTTTTAGTTAAATAATTTATGTTATTTGTATATAATGGTGTACAAAAAGTTCTTTAATTGTTGATGAGCGTTGTATTTATATTGTTGATCACTAAAAATTAAAGATGAACTAATTTAATTTTGGAAAAATTTCAGAAATAGCAACTATAGAGCCTTAATTGTAACTTTTATAACAACAGTTTCATAATTACGAAAAATAACAAATTGTATATTTTATTTAAGTAAATTGTTGCTATTCAAATACATATATGTAGACACGTGATTTTGACCCCCCCCCCCCCCCCGAGTGTAATATATACATTTTTCGGTATTAAATATTTATATTTGGTCCGATATTATTTTAATTCTTATTTCATTTTAAGTTTTAAGTTAAAAAGTAAATAATTAAATAAAGGTAATTTTGATATATTTTGTTTATATTTTTATTCTAATTTTAAAAATAATATAAAAAAATTAAAAATATTATCTTTTCTAAAATTTTAATAAAAAAATTAGTAGTTTTAATATTATTTTATTTATTTTGACTATTTATAAATTTTATTGTATTTTTCTTAAAAATAATTTAATTAGTTATTATTATATTTATTATTATTATTATTATTTTATTATTTTATTATTATTGTCTTCTATTTAAAAAGAAAGAAAATAAAAAATTAATTATTATTATATTTTAAAATTTAAAATATCCCCTCCCCCTTATCTGTTGATAAACTACTCCCCCAGAAAAAGAAATTGTTCCCCTAAATCCATGTATTTAAGGACACTCACCCACCCTCTAAAGGACAAACACTATCATCACTATCAGATACAGAAAATACCAGAGAAAGATCTGACACTGAAAAAAGCAAAAAGCAAAAAAAAAAAAGTAAGAAAAGTGAAGTTGAATTGGAGTTTCGTTCGAGTATCCAGCGATAATATTCGAGTCTTCTTCTTAATTCATCACTCAAGTTTCGTTTCAATTCTACGTTATTTATTGTATAAATTTTATTAGGAATGAAAGTATGCATGATATCTTGTAGTAAAAAATGTATGATGATATAATTTTACTTCCGAAAATAGTAAATGAAAATATATAAACATTTTTTCAAAAAATGCTCTCGTACATTACAAGATGCATTAGAAAGGAAAAAACAAAGAAAAACATGCAATCCACGCATAGTATTTTCACATTTACTTCAAAACATATTTTACACATACTATCACAAAAAATTAAAAAAAAAATATAATTATTCGTTCACATGTTTATATATCAAATCACTGTTCTTCAATTTCCAGTCATGACATAAGCATGTACTCATCTTCTATACTCA
>NW_025854791.1:0-3021 GCF_002878395.1 Capsicum annuum
TATATATATATATATATATATATATATTGTAGTATATAATTTATTTAAAGTAGTACACATATATTGAATGGTGCATATATACAAACTAATGATCACCACTTTTTCCACTTTATAATGTCCATAAATTATCATGCAATTTAATTTGAATATTAAAATGCACCAATACTATTTATTCCATTAAGAATAGTTGATTTCGTGATACATCTCACATTCATACATTAGCGATTTATACAGCGAGCATTGACACGCTTGTACTTTTAATATAATTTACACATAAAATTAATCAAAAAGTACAGGTTGACGATACAACACTCGATCCACTTTCCTGAGACATTCTCATAGTAACTTATATACTCGGAAACTGTTAATTTTCTTACAATATTAATATAATCTTGACTTGCTGTAATTTTTACATAACCTGGGAGCGCAAAATTTGTATACTAAATTATATTATCAAGTGTATAGAAGGTAACGTCAAAAAAATATAGATCAAAAAATGTTTACCCACTACCCCAACATGGATTATTTGCCCATGCATGCTACCATGTATTTAATTAACTATTGAACGCTCATTGCAGCACCATACATATATATATATGGCTGAGAAAGATTCAGATTTCAACTTCAGTTTGAATTAATACACCTCAGTGAATTGTTATACAAAAGAAATTGATGAACATCCTACAATTCACGACAGTTTTGGGAAATATGAAAACATTACTAGTTCATTTGATTTCCAATATGTAATTCCCTCCAATATATCCCTCCCCCTCACTACTAAATATCAGTATTATTTTTTCATTGAAATTTCCCACTATAATATATTCCTCCGTCCCAATTATGTGCGGTAATTTAAATTAGCACTAAATTTTAAAAAGGAAAAAAGACTTTAAAAAGTAAATCATATAAATTAACATATAAGATATATTCAGTATTCTCACAAATATTTTAATTGAATCAATAAAAAAAATAGTATTTCACACGAAAAAATTAAAAAGTTTGCCATGTTTCAACAAGAATTCCTTTCCCACTAAATCCAGGCAGGACAAGCATCTGTTTCTAGTAGTGTCTACCCCAAATTTCTTTTAAAAAAATTATTAAAAAATATTCACGACAGTTATTAATGCATGAGTGTCGTACCAGAAAACAAGAGTCATGTCACATAATGATCTTGAGTTAAAGAGACTAGTCCCTACCAGAAATTTGCATTTTTCCGACTGAAATAAGTAGTTGGAAATTCTCGACTACTTCGGTCAAAAATTTTATTTTTTATTTTTTACAAAATACTTTTACAATACTTATTTGTGACAAAAACAGTCAGAATACTTGGTGGCAAATTTTGGGAAATATATATTCCGACTACAGTAGTCGGAAATGCTAATAAATAAATTAAATTAATAATTAATTTATTATATATCCGACTACTGTATTCGGAAATATAAATAATTAAATAAATATAATACTAAATATACAATCAGTCCCTTATATGAAAATTAAATAATTATTTAAAAAACTTATTAAATATATATTTCCGACTACTGTAATCGAAAAAATAATTAAGAATTAATTACGTATATATCTGACCACTGTAGTCGGAAACATAAATAACTAAATAAATATATTATTAAATATATAATCGGTTCCTTCGTGAAAATTAAATAATTATTTAAATAAATTATCAAATATATATTTTTTCTACTACTATAGTAAAAAAATACTAATAAATAAATAAAATTAATAATTAATTAAATGTGTATCCGACCATTATAGTCGAAAATGTAAATAATTAAATAAATATATTACTAAATTTAGAATCAGTCTGTTATATAAAAATTAAATAATTATTTAAATAAATTAATAAATATAAGTTTCCGACTACGGTAGTCAAAAAATTTAATAAATAATTAACTTAATAATTAATTTAATATATTTCCGACTATTGTAGTCGGAAATATAAATAATTAAATAAATATAATACTAAATATATAATCAGTCCCTTATATGGAAATTAAATAATCATCTAAATAAATTATTAAATATATTTCCGACTACTGCAGTCGGAAATACTAACAACTAAATAATATTAATAAATAATTAAGTATATATCTGACCACTAAATAATTAAATATATTTAAATTTTTTTCGACTATAGTAGTCGAAAATTTACAAAATTAAATAAATATAACATTAAATATATAATCAGGTCCCTTAAGAAATAATTAAATAATTATTTAAAAAATTATTAAATGTACATTTCCAACTACTGCAGTCGGAAATACTAATAACTAAATAAAATTAATAATTAATTAAATATATATATCTGACCATTATAGTTGTAAATTTAAATAATTAAATAAATATAGTAATAAATTTATAATATTATTTTATACAGAATTTTAAAAATAAATGACATAAATTATAAAATATATTTTACTGACTGTTGTAGTCAAAAATAAAAATAATTATATAAATATGTTAGTATATATATAATCGGATCCTTACACGGAAATTAAATAATTATTTAAGTAAACTATTAAATATTTATTTTCGACTGAAGCAGTCGAAAATATTAAATAGGTATGTAAGTTAATGACTAAATATGTATTTCTAACTGAAGTAGTCGGAAAATTTAAATATAAATAAATAATTATATATATTTTCGACTACTGTAGTCGGAAATCTTATAAATAATTGATTTAAATATATCTCTATAATTTAATGATCTATCGACCGAAGTAGTCGAAACTTCTAAATAATTGAAAATATTAATTTTCTATCTGACGGAAGTAGTCAAAAATTTACATTTAATATACAGAAAACACATCATTCCCAATTCACTCTCTCTCACTTTCTCTCTCTCTCAAAGCTAGGGCACGAAATCTCTCTCTCTCGCCTCCCTTCTCTCCGCCTCTCTTTCAGAAATTGGCAACGGCGACGAAAGGCTCCGTTTCTCGCAAGTATTGGTAACGGCGACGGTCAGTGTATGCCGTGAAGGCTACGTTTCTCACTGATTCGAGGTAA
>NW_025854792.1:0-2485 GCF_002878395.1 Capsicum annuum
TTTTTTTTTCTCGATTTGGTTTGGTTCGTCGGTTCGGTTTGACTTGACGGTTTGGTTTGTACACCCCCTATATATATCATGTAGTGATCGATTGATGAATGATGTAGTCAAAACCTAGTATATTAAGCTAATCAAATATAATTAATCGATCACTTATCTGAGTATGTATATGAAACACGTCACATGATATTATTGAATAATATACTTGTGTACGCATGTGATATATATAGTACGTATTTAGAACTTGATATAACTGATAGTGTGTATATGTGTGTGTATGTATAGGTATATATATATATATATATATATATATATATATATATAGTATATACATATTAATTATATAGTGAAGGTATATTAATGACATAAGATAAACTAATTGATAATTTATCTGATCAGTATATGTGAAATACGCTATATATTATTATGGGGTAGTATATTAAAATCGTGTATGTAATGTTTATATATAGTACTTATTTGAAAGTTGATAGACAATTGAATATATGTATATATGCGTATATCTCATGTAGTGACGTATGCAATAATCGAAAGCTAGATAGTTGAATCTGTATATCAAAATATTTTGAATGATACGTTGATATCATACTATTGAGGAAATAGACACACGTATGCTGTTGAAGTTGTAATAAATTAAGACATGTATTACGAGGTATAAATGGGGGAGGAAGGAAGTAGGGGAGGGAGACAGAAAATTGAATCCTGAAACTGGCATATACTTACCATTTGTTTTGAATTTCGAATTTTGAACGACCGCCAAATTTTGGTGATGAATTTGAGGTTTTTCGCTTAAAAATTTTGTATCTGAGTATATGTGAATTACGTTGTATATTATTATGGGGTAGTAATATCGTGTATGTGATGTTTATAATACGTATTTGAAAGTTGAAAGACAATTGAATATATGTATATCTCGGGTAGTGACTTATGCAATAATTGAAAACTCGATAACTGAATCTATTTATCAAAATATTTTGAATAATACATTGATATCATACTATTGAGGAAATAGATATACTATTTAGTGTCAATATGTAGATACGCGTATTGAAGTTGTAATAACGTAAAACAAGTAATCAATAATTTATTTGCTTAACATATTGTATTACGAGGTGTGTGTATATATATATATATCAATTAATTTTGAAATTACAATAAATTTATGTTTAATTAGAATTTAACTACGATATTATATATATATATATATATAAAATATCGTAATTAAAAGGTAATTAACCAAAAATTTATCGTAAATTACAAAATTTATTGATATTATTATACGATTGAGGAAATATGCTACTCGTGTTATTGTTATAAATATTATAGAATTTATTAAAAAATTAATTTATTTAAAATTAATTTTAATTTATTAATTTATTAATTGTAGTAATTAATTTTTTTTTTATTATTTTGTTAAAAACCGATCACATGTGGTCGATTTTCTGATTTTCTTTTAAAACCGACCACATGTGGTCCGTTTTCATTAAAATATCCAGAACAACAAAATAATAATAATAAAATATTTCTAAAATAACTCCTATCCGACCCCACCCCACATGACCCGATCCGACCTAAACTAGCCTAAAGTCGACCTAAACACACAAACACACACATAAAAATCACGCACACACACAAAAATAACCTAAACACACCCAAAATAATTTTGCAAATCCTTTTCCAATCGTAAACACACAAATCGGCGATGCTCCGGCGATACTCCGGCGATAACAGCTCAAGTATGAATTTTATTTTATTTTGCAAAATTTGTGCTTTTTGAGGTTGATTTATAGGTGTACTAGTTTATATAATTGAGAAATTTATTACGGTGAAGATTAGGTTAGTTTGAACTAGTTTTTTTAACCTTGTTTATTGCTTGAATTTTATTTAGTTATTTACGAAATTTTTGATCAACTTAGCAATTATATACACATAATTGTTTGAACTAGTTTTGCTTGTTTAGCTTCTTGTTTTAGATATGACTTTTGCTTGATTGAAGTTATTGATTGTATAAATCCTCAAAGTTGGAATCTTTAATTGTGATTTTGTAAGATTCTTGAATGGATTTTATGGTTTAGCTTGTTGTTTTTAATGAGGGTTTAGCTTGTTGTCTTTAAAGTGAATGGATTTACTTTTGTGGTTTAGCACTTTAGCTTGTTGTTTTTTTATATGAGTTTTTCTAAATCACTCAAAGTTGGAATATTTTGTCGTGAGTTTTTGAGGTTCTTGATTCGGTGACATCTCTTTCACTTTAATTTAGGTCAAGCAAAGGTAAGTTAATTTCTCTCGATTCACTATTATTGTTATCTTCTTGTTATTGTTCATTTTGAAGTCCAGTGAATCCGTGTGTGCGTTGTTTGATTCACTAGCATTGTTGTTATTTTCTTGTTATTGTTCATATTGAAGTCTAGTGAAACCGTGTGTGGCCTTGTTCAATTCACTAGCATTGTTGTTGAATTCTTGTTGGTCT
>NW_025854793.1:0-26130 GCF_002878395.1 Capsicum annuum
TTAGGGAAAATACTTTAAAATTGTTCTGCAAGGGAGGTTCTTCTAACCGACATAAACCATGTGAGCTATCATGGAGTTCAAAGTCTAGTTCCCCTAAGGAGAAAACCTCACATTGAGGAGAGCTATCATACTTTTGCCAAGGTGTATAACCTAATCTAAGTGATCATATCTGTAATTGTCATCTATATAGAAATGGGAATAATATGAATCTGCACCTATGTTGGCTCATAATCCTGTGGAAGTAGAATGAGCTAAACCCATACTTTTCAGTCAGTTCTAAATATGACTCTCTAGTCTGTATGTTCATTCTATTTGAAATCCACTTTAAAATCTAGAATAATGGTTTATTACGAAATCCAACTCTATATTGCTAAGTTAAACTGTAATCTGAAACTTTAAAGTGGATTTCATAATCTAAGTTGAGATCAAAAGATCAAATCTTTATCAAAAATCTAAAAATAATCTAGTCATAGGGTGCTTATCACAAAATCAAACTTGAAATAGCAATATCTAATTAGAGCTAAATGACCCATGCATCAAATTCATGTCAAAACATCATAATGTTCATACTTGGTAATGAAAATAATGATAATTCAACTTAAAATCTAGAATTTACTACAATGAACATGAAAATATGAAAATAGATATGCAAAGAGGATCCTTGATTATAAATGCCACATACCTTAATTGATTAAATTTCAAAGGTAGCTTGAACTTGAATCTCTATTTGAGATCTTGAAGATGAATTCTTGATTATCTTGATTTGAAAATCCTCAGTTTTGAGTTTTCTTGGAGAAACAATAGAGGAATTTAGGTTTCTTGGAGTTTAAGTTTTGAGCTCTAGCATTTTTCTTTGACAGAGAATGGATGAAAATACGCCTAAAGTTCTTGGAATGAGCTTAATCTTGTGTTATTCATGAATTGGGACTTGGGAATTGACCAAACCACCCCTTTTAGATTTTTAATCAAAACTGGAAAAAGATAAAATTTATGATTTGACCACCCACCATTATGCACCACTATCACAGTGGCTTACTGGAAAAGGGATGAGTGGGAACGAGAAAATCAACACGACATGGAGCTATTGCGGTACACTATTAAAATGCCATTTTGGACATTACCGCGATACACCACTATTGTGGTGAGCCACTTGAAATTGACAATTGGAAAATGGGGCTTCAACGTGATACAGGCTTATCGTGGAGGATACAATACAAAATGCATGAATTCATGATGGAAGTAGACATACAGTTGAATCTTTAATAAGAAGAGGCAGAATTAAGAACGAATGGTACCTTCTGCTCGCTCCGAACTCACAAAAAAGAGGTGAGGGTACTTGGCTCACAAATTAGCTTCGGTTTCCCAAGTTGCACCCTCAATAGATTGATTTCGCCAAAGAACTTTAACCAATGGAAATTCTTTGTTCCTTAGCCTATGGATCTAAAAATCCAAAATCTCAATCGAAATCTCCTCGAATGAAAGGCTATCCTGAATATCTGAGCTTTTAAAAGAATAAACCACGACAGAATCACCAATACACTCCGTGGACTTACTTTACTCTACACCTTTGGATACTATACTCTACAACTTCGGATACTTTAGTCTACAACTTCAAAGTACTTACTTTACTCTACACCTTCGGATACTATAAAAAATACACAAATTCGAGATGGAAGTAGACACACAGCTGAATCTTTAATAAGATGAAGCAGAATTAAGAAAAAATGGTACCTTCTGCTTGCTCCGAACTCACAGAAATGAGGTGAGGGTACTTGGCTCACATATCATCTTCGGCTTCCCAAGTAGCACACACAACAGATTGATTTTGCCAAAGCACTTTAACAAGTGGAACTTCTTTGTTCCTTAGTATACGAATCTGAAAATCCAAAATCTCAATCAGAATCTCCTCGAATGAAAGGTTATCCTAAATATCTAAGCTTTCAAAAGAATCAACCACGACAGAATCACCAATACACTCCGCGGGTAACTCTACCTCTTATGCTACTTTCCCAACACGACTCAGAATCCTGTATGGACCAACATAACGGGGACTAAGCTTTCTCTTTTTCCCAAATATCTTCACCCCTTTCATGGGTGAAACCTTCAAGTACACCAAATCATTAACATTAAACTCAAGATCTTTTTTTCTCATATCCGCATACGACTTCTGACGACTTTGAGTGGTCTTCAATCTTTCTCGAATCAACTTAAATTTTTCCATTGCCTCGAGCACAGCATCAGGCCCAAACACAGTTGCTTTTCTTACTTCAAATAAACCTGTAGGCAATCTACATCTTCTCCCATTCAAAGCTTTGAACGGGGCCATTTGAATACTAGCATGGAAACTATTATTATACGCAAAATCTATCAATGGCTAGTACTCATCCCAACTACCTTTGAAATCAAGCGCACATGCCCTCAAGATGTCCTCCAAAGTCTGAATATTCCTCTCAGCCTGACCATCAGTCTACGGATGAAAAGCGGAACTCAAATGAACCTGGGTACCAAGACCCTTGTGAAAGGCTCTCCAAAACTATGAAGTAAACTAAGTACCCCTATCAAAGATGATAGGCAAAGGAACTCTATGCAATCTGACTAACTCACGGATATACAATCTAGCATAATCCTCAATAAACTCCGTAGACTTACTTTACCCTACACCTTCGGTTACTATACTCTACGTCTTCGGATACTTTACTCTACAACTTCAAAGGACTTACTTTACTCTACACCTTCGGATACTATACAAAATACACAAATTCGTGATGGCAGTAGACATACAGCTGAATCTTTATCAACAAGAGGCAGAATTAAGAAAGAATGGTACCTTCTGCTTGCTCCAAACTAACAGAAAAGAGGTGAGGGTACTTGGCTCACACATCAGCTTTGGCTTCCTAAGTAGCACCCTCAACACATTGATTTTGCCAGAGCACTTTAATCAATAGAACTTCTTTGTTCCTTAGCCTACGGATCTAAAAATCCAAAATCTCAATCAGAATCTCCCCGAATGAATGGCTATCCTGAATATCTAAGCTTTCGGAAGAATCAACCATGACAGAATGACCGATACACTCTGAGGGTAAATCCACCTCATATGCTACTTTCCCAACATGGCTCAAAATCCTATATGGACCAACATAACAGGGACTAATCTTTCTCTTCTTCATAAATCACTTCACCCCTTTCATGGGTGAAACCTTCATGTACACCAAATCATTAACATTAAACTCAAGATTTTTTATTCTCATATCTGCATACGACTTCTGAAAACTTTGACCGGTTTTCAATCTTTCTCAAATCAACTTAACTTTTTCCATAGCCTTGAACATAGCATTAGGCCCAATCAAAGTTGGTTCTCCTACTTCAAAGAAACCTATAGGAGATCTACATCTTCTCCCTTTCAAAGCTTCGAATGAGGCTATCTAAATACTAGCATGGAAATTATTATTATACGCAAATTCTATCAATGGCAAGTGCTCATCCCAACTATATTTGAAATCAAGTGCACATGCCCTCAAGATGTCCTCCTAAGTCTGAATAGTCCTCTCAGCCTGACCATCAGTCTGCGGATAAAAAGCGGAAATCAAATGAATTTGGGTACCAAGACCCTTCTGAAACGCTCTCCAAAACTATGAAGTAAACTAAGTACCTCTATCTGTGATGATAGACAAAGGAACTCCATACAATCTGACTAAATCACAGATATACAATCTAGCATAATCCTCAACTGTATAAGATTAATGCACTGGCAAGAAATGAGCTGATTTAATCAACCTGTCTACAACAACCCAAATCGAATCATGATGGCGACAAGAAGGAGGCAAACCAATTATGAAATCCATATTCACTTCTTCCCACATCCAAGTAAGAACGCTAAACTCTTGCATTACACCACCAGGCCATTGGTGCTTAAACTTAAACTATTGACAAGTAGAACACTTTGCCACAAATCCTGCTACGTCTTTCTTCATACCATTCCACCAATAGATTTTCTGTAAATCACGCTCTATCTTGGTAGCATCAAGATGAATAGAATATTGTGTGCCATGCATTTCAGCCATAATTCTCTGCCTTGAATCTCAACACACCATCTCCTTCTTGGGAGAAAACCTCCACCTTTTGGTCCTTAACTAACTCCTTCAGTCTGACCAAACTAGGATCCCTATCTTGCTTCTTCTTTACCTCAGAGACCAAAGAGGACTCGAAACTACCCTAAACTAACATACTCCTTTCAGCGGAATCAAGCAATCTAATACCCAACCTATCAAAACGATGCACATCATGAGCCGATTCTTTCTTATCATTCTCTAAATGAGCTACACTACCCATAGACAACCTACTAACAGCATCTACCATAACATTGGCCCTGCTTGAGTGATACAACACACTTATATCTTAGTCTTTTAGCAACTCTAACCATCTTATTTGCCTAAGATTCAACTCTCTCTGAGTAAACACATACTGCAGGCTTTTGTGATCAGTAAACACATCAACATGAACACCATACAAATAATGTCACCAGATTTTCAAAGCAAAAACTATAGCTTCTAATTCACGATCATGGGTTGGGTAATTCTTCTCATGAGGCTTCAACTATCTAGAGGTATAAGCTATAAATTTACCCCTCTGCATGGACACATAACCTAAACCAACTCTAGAATTATCAAAATACACCATAGAACGATCAGTACCATTGGGTAAAGATAATATTAGGGCTGATGTGAGTCGAGTCTTAACCTCCTAAAAATTCTTCTCACAGGCATCTATCCACTGGAACTTAACTTTTTTTTGGGTCAACCAGGTCATGGGAGACGCAATGGAAGAGAAGCCCTCAACAAAACCACGATAGTAACCAGCTAGACCCAAGAAACTCCTAACGTCAGATCAAGAGGTAGGTCTAGGCCAATTCTTTATAGCTTCTGTCTTTTGTGGATGGACTCTAATGCCTTCGAAAGAAATAATATGACCCAGAAAAGCAACTGACCTTAGCCAAAATTTACACTTGCTAAATTTAGTGAATAATTGATGATTTATAAGATTTTTCAAGACAATTCTAAGATGTTCGGCATGATCAAGCTCTTTGGGAATACACAAGAATGTCGTCTATGAATACAATGACAAATATATCAAGATATTGCTTGAACACTTGATTTATGAGGTCCATGAAGGCTGATGAAGCATTGTTTAACCCAAAGGACATGACAAAAAACTCAAAGTGATCATAACAGGTTTGGAAAGCTATCTTTGGAATATCACACTCTCTCACTTTAACTGATGATAACCGCATCTAAGGTCTATCTTTGAGAAAAATAACTTGCACCCTGCAGTTGTTCAAATAAATCATCCATTCTAGGAAGAGGGTACTTGTTCTTAATAGTTACCTTGTTGAGTTGATGGTAGTCAATGCGTAAACACAATGTACCATATTTCTTATGCATGAATAAAATAGGTGCACCCCACAGAAAAACACTGGATCTGATAAAGCCTTTGTCTTAGAGATCTTTGAGTTGCTCCTTCAACTCTTTAAGTTCTACGGGAGCCATATGGTATGGAGGAATGGTAATAGACTGAGTGTCAAGAAGGAGACCAATCCCGAATTCTATTTCTCTTTCAGGTGGGACCCTTGGGAGATCTTCTGGGAAAACATTGGGAAACTCATTAACAATGCTAACTAACTAAATTGTTGGAGTCTCAGACTTGAGGTCTTTAACTTGAACAAGGTGATAGATGAAACCCTTGGAAATCAATTTCCTAGCTTTCAGTTAGGATATGAAATGGTTCTTCAGAGTTACAGAACTCCCAAACCACTTAAAAATGGGCTCGTCAGGAAATTAAAACTTGACCACTCAGGTACAACAATTTATAGACACATATCACCAGTAAAGCCAATCTATACCCTGAATAACGTCAAAATTAACCATATCTAGCTCAAATTTTACAACAACTGGAGGTGTCACATAAGAGAAACTCAAACTAGGGTCCATCAATACATAAACATCAAAAGAAAATACACGGAGCATATCGATAACAACATCTGGATAGTCCTCCTGCTCCTGGCGAGGTGGTATAGCATAGAATCAATTTTAGCGCGAACCGCCAACAGTACTTAAAGAGGCACCCTGAGGAGGAACTGGGCAGACTATGGGAGCGGGGCACTGATAGCCTGACTTTGGGGATAAGCATCTCGACTCCCCTATCTAGTATACAGATAATCTCTAAGTCGGTGGCCCAACTTACCTCAATAAAAGCAACCCCTCTGATCAATAAAACACTCTCCAAAATAATCTCTACGACACTTGGCACATAAAGGAGGATGAGGTCTGTTACTTAAACTATCTTGAGACCTAGATGGGATAGGCCTATTCCCCTGCTTCTGCATGCTTCTAGGTGCGGGAGCACTAATTGAGGAAAGCATGGTCATAAACGGACGTCTCTGGAATTGAGGGTGGTTCCCTCCCTAGAATCTGGACTGATCAAATCCCTACTGCTCTGATCTAGCAGATCTACACTCTTTCATAACATAACTCAACACACCGATTATGAACTTGCTCATAATGGTCTTGTAGTCAGCCATCATACTAGGAGCATATTTGATAACTGATTGAATCTAACACAATAATCCTTAACAGTTATGGATCCTTGTCTCAAATTCATGAATTCCTCTATCTTTGCTCCCCTCATCTCAAGAGGAAAGAATCTGTCCAAGAATGCATCCTAGAATAACTATCAAGTCATAGGAGTGGCATCCTCCCCCCTACTCTTCCTCCACATCTCCACCCAATCATATAGAACATCTTTCATTTAATAAGCAGCTAATTCAACACTCTCCTCTTCAGTCATGTGCTTAATCTAGGTGATTTTTCTCACATCATCCAAGTACATCTGTGGGTCTTTACCTACCTTCGACCCATAGAACTCAGGCAGATTCATCCAGATAAAGTCACGAACTCGAGCTGTAGCAAAATTATTTTCTTGTGGAGGTGGAAAAGTAGCCTAGGGTTTATCTTGACCATTGACGGTAATTGCCTGGGCTAACGCCTGAAAAGCTACCCGGAATTCTGCATGAGACACATGCTCGTTCAAGGGATACACCGGTTGAGGTTGCTCGTTGTTTCTACGAGCTCGATGAGGAGGCATTTTCTGTTATAAGAGAGCATGATTTAATCGCAGATAAAGAGACAGTTGTAAGCAGAATAAACTTTAGAAAGAAAGAAACAACTTTTACTAAAACATCCCGTAGCCTCTTGCTCATAGATGCGGCGTGCTACACACCGATGATCAAGACTCTATGTAATGCGTATTTTCAGACTCCCTAGGACCTAGGACTCCTTAAACCTTAGTCTATGATACCAAGCTTTGTACTGTCCCAAAATTTCCATCCCAAGACATCACACGGTGCTTAGGGCTACACGTAGCCCCAAGTTAACCCACGGAGCAAGACATTACATCAAGGAATTCAATTCAACAATAGTCATGCATAAAGTGATATATCACATTGGGGTCAAGAGAGATACTGGAAAATACTAAACTATGCAATCAAAATATATATTGAATGTCTATATATACCATCCCTCTAGTCTGACAATGCCTTTATACGTCAAAATCAAGGAGCCTTTGTGACAAACCCCCAACTGACTCAACAGTACTGAAAGCCATAACAAAAAATTGATACCACAAAAATATATAAAAGGTCCTCGAACCATAAGGACTCACCACTGAGGAAAAGTAGTGAGGCACCCGAATATCACTAAAGCGGCTGCGGCTATGTACCTAAACCTACATTACAAGAAAATGTAGCCCATAGGAAAATATGTAGGTCAGCACTTTGGAATGCACTGAGTATGTTGGGGTGCATGCAACAATGTAAATATCATTATCAATTTCATCAAAATATACATATGTACAATGATGGCTCACTTGGCTTGAGTTAGATTGAAACATACTTTTCATGTTCTCATAGTAAATAAATCATATGATAAAAATTTCATAAACCATCATAAATAACTCAAGACTCAGAGTGACTTGGTAATTCAAGAAACTCAACTCTTATGCACATGAGAGGTTCTTATAACCGACATAAACCATGCAAGCTACATGGAGTCCAATATTTCTCCCTCCTAAGGAGAGAACGCCACATTGGCGGGAGCGTCGTACTCTTGCCAAGGAGTACAACCTCAATTTACTGATCACAATCTCATACTAGGCCTCTGTCCCACAAATATCTATACCAATCGTACGATGGCATATAGTTAAAGGGGGAAATACCATATTTTCTGCTCGGTGCTAAATACTACTCCCAGACACAAGCTCAGAATGCATTAGGAAATCCACCACAAACATCACAAGGGTCTATCATGAAAATCAAATCAAATCTCTTTCTCCTTTATCAAATTATAACCAATTTGTGGATTCCTAACTCGACTAAAATCAAAGCAATCTTTCTCAATATCAAAATATATCAATTCATTAAATAATGGCAACATCAATAACTTTGAGAAAATATAAACACTCAATGTAACAACTCAGTCTCATGAATCAATATACTCAATAATCCAATTTGTCATAAGAAAGCTTAAAGCTTGACACATATCTTGAAAGCACTTGAAATATCAACTCATGGTAGAAATATGAAATTAACAATATTAAATATCAAGTCATAACTTTGGAATAGTAAAATAATTATATATAACAAAACTTGAACAATTTATATTCTCATAGACTCATGATGAAGTAATTTGGGTATAAACCCACTTGGAAAATCATATAAATCCATAATAGAAATCAAAGCTTTGGGCACAAGAAAGAAAGGATTGCTCTTGTTCAAAACCCCACATACCTTAATCTTTGAAATTGGATGAATTCTAGTGCTTGAGACTCTATCCGCACTTGTAATAAATGATTCTCAAAACCCACACTATGAGAAACTTGGTTCTTGAAGAAATCTTGAAGATTTATGGATGATTTTTGGAAGATTAATGTTCTTGAATAAAACCCTAAATATATTTTCTTAAGAGAATTGGAAGAGAAAATGAAGAAATTAGGGTTTGGATGAGGATTCTCATATATATAGGGGCCTCCAAAAAATGGGAAAAGACCAAAATACCCTTGCAAAAATGTCCTTTAATTGCTGAAAAAAATAGCTGACGACATTTGTGACAAGTCGACACAAAATGTCATCACAAAAGGGTGGAATTTATGACTTTCTGCTTAAGGTGACGACATTTTGTGACAAACCGTCAGACTTGTGACAAGTCGTCACAAAATGTCGTCACACATTTTCCAGGCTGACATGCTGGAGTAAAATAGGCATAACTTTTTGCTCCGATACCAGATTTGGGTGAAATTGGTGCCGTTGGAAAGATAATTCAATTATCTATTGGTTGGTGGATAATTAGCTCAAAATTTATTAGTGTAACAAGAGATATTCTTATTTGAGGATGACTATACCAAAATCCTTCTCAAGAATTCAATCGGTAAAGGATGTTTTGATTCAGATAATTGCTAGGACATCTTTGAGGTCTTAATACAAATCACCCTTTATTAGAAAACAACCAAAGCACTATAATTTATTTCTCATGAGTTTGAGTCATGGTGGTACCATTGGTTAGAGTTCTCGGGGTATTATAGTTCACATGGGCACTGAGTACGAATACCTAAACGTACTAACCTATCTGATTAGTTGAGTGGATGATAGCTGAATACTGGCCATGTAGGATTGAACTGTACTTAGTATGGACTAAAACTGTAGAGTATTATGTATGTGCGGTAAGGACTGTCTGGATAACATGAGATAATGAGCACAAATGTAGGTAAAACGTATTATCCGAAGATGCCTGACCAAATGTATAACATGATTCTAAAATACTAGTAACTGAACAACTGATAACTGCACACTATGGTCAAGAAAACCTGGGACTAAACTAAGTTTTGAACTGAATATTGAACTGAGACTGTAACTTAGTTCTGTTGACTATGTGATAGAGGCTGACACAAATCGAGGATCTGAATAGACACTCATACTCTGTGCTTTCTCAACTTCTCATTTCATAAAGAATTTTGATCATCCCTTCGACAACTAAATGCAACTCCTTACTAGTCATCCATTTACGCACTAAACTAATATTCAAGCCTATCTACATAACTACAGCCTCGTGCAAAACAAGTATGAAAAAATATTTCCTTAACATAAAATATTTACTCTCCCTTATCTAAGAAAATAGTTCATCATTACATCCTTTTGTAAGGAGAGTTCACTGAAGTGTTGAAACATGAGGACTTGAACCATGAATGGACAATATATAGGACTTAACACTTAACTGAGGCCTGAGGAATAGAATCTTAACACCATGGGTTTATCAAGAGATCTAAAATGAGGATATAATAACATAGTCTGAATTTAGTAGATCATTAGGAGTGTAGCATGAGTCATGGGAACTGAGCATACTGTAAGGCATGACAGGATTACATGAGTCATGAGCTGCATGACCTGATCTTGGAGTTTTTGTGTTCATAGAAATTAATGCATAATAATGCGTGATCTAGAACTGCTTATACTAGGAATTATAAGCATGCATGATTGTTGATGATGTTCACAAATATGATCTATGATCATTGAGGTGACATATAATTCATGAGTAGATATCGTGATAGATGAAATATGAAACTTTGCATTGAGGTAAGGACGGGTTAGTAATCATCCTTCCCACTCCTTTTCTACACCTATAGATATTAATATTAAAATCTGAAAGTCTGACTTGGTTAATTGTTCTACCATCTCCCCCTTAGCTAAAAGCCGTTATTCTAAGTCTGTGAATAGCTCAATAAACTCTAAACCAAATTGAAACCACGTTACTCTAGATTCTTAGATGTAATAATACTCATAAACACTAAACTCATTCTTAAGTGTTACACCTAATAATTTAAGGTCCACTGCTAGTACTTCTTTCGATACATAATACTTAGCTTTATATTTATCCAACAATTATTATGTAGCAACCTCAACACTGACTAACTTAGAATTCTCTACTCTTATTTCTACTAGTTTAATCTAGAGATTTAAACTTAAATCAACTAGAACTAAGGTACTACCCCTTCATCTAAAGATTGGTACCTCGAGACACTTTAATAGGACGACTCTATTACTGAAATCAACTAAAGGGATTTTTCTAAAATACTATAACCGAGAAATTTCTATATACTCTTCTGGCTGGACTAGATCTACCTACTAGGGGAGGCACTAAGAAAAGTTCAATTAAGATTTCTAATCTAACTTAAAAGTTGACTGTTATGTAAGGAGTTACAAAAGATAGAGAAACTCCTAAATCTATCAAGTCATATATATGTAAATGAAAAATCTATAACATACCAGTGATTACATCAGGAGGACTTTCCTAATCTTGTCAGGACTGAAGTGCATGAAGCCAGTTTGGGCACTGCCCAATAGTGGTACTGGAAGTGGAACCCTGCTGATTCGGGCGACCAGACTAAGCTAAAAGATGGTTGGACTAAACCTGTTGGCTTAAATCTTTTCCCCTCTAAGCCATTACTCTATACTTCCGCATCCTGTGGCCTGGCTTACCGCATCTAAAATATACATCAATGCCAACTCTACACACTCTCTTATAGTTCTTACCGCATTCTCCGCAAAGAGGATTAGTACAAATATCCTTTCCCTTACCTTGTGACTTAGAGCTCAATGCCCTATCTCAATTGCCATTCTTAAACTTAAGAACTGGTGCCTTGACTGAAGGCAGAAATGGGGCTAAGAATCTCTGACAGAATTAGGAGCGTTTACTACCCCCTTGATCTTGGCTTAGAATTATTCGTTTTAGCCCTCTTATTCTTCCTACACTATCCTCCCTCGCCATGCTAAGGGTAATTCAATAACCCAGATAGGACAACAGTCCGTAAATTATTCTGAGAAACTACTGAATAATCCAATATTGTGAAAGTAGATTTGAATTTAATGTGAGACATGCTCATTCAGGGGATTTGCTTGAACGGGTGGAGAAACTGGCCGGTTTTGATCTCTTCTTCCTTAGCTTTTTTGGGAGGCATGTTATGGAAGCATAAGGAAGAGAAGAATTAGACTGTGGAGCTCTTGCTCACTCGCACTACATGAATACTAAAAGAAGAGAAACTTTTTCCTAAAATATCTAATAGCCTTCTGTCCATAAGTGTGGCGCGCTATACACCCATGCGCAAGATTCTACTAAACATGAGTTTTAGACTTTCTAGGACTCTGTTGAAACTTAGGCTCAGATACCAAGTTTGTAACACATTATGTCTGTACCCCGAATGCTACACGGTGCTTATAATCCGTAAGGACCACAAGCTAACCCATGACTAGTACCTGCTGCAATAACTGAATAACAATATTGTAATTATGTAGAAATTAGCCAGAAATCTATCATAAGTTTCAATCTAAAATAAATACTGAATATCAATACTGACAACTGAATACTGATACATATATCTGAAATACTATAGTCTGAAAAGCCTCTACTGTCAGAATATAGAGTTGATGGGACACATCCCCAACTAACCCTGGCTACTAAAATAAACTGAATACTAACAACTAAAATAATAACTATGTCCTCAAACTATGACGACTCACCACTAAGTCTGCAACTAATAATCTAGGCTGCTAAGAACGGTCAGGAGGCCGTGTGTCTGAACCTATGATATAAGACATCATAGTGCAAGAAAAAGGTATGCATTAATAATTTAAATATACTGGTATAATAAGTGAGGTGGGCTGAAATGCATGGGTTGATATGCTTGATCAATACTAACTGAATGACATATGTATAACTGAATGAGAGTACATGCATAAATACTTATACTGTAACTAAGATCACGATAACACTGGATATTGAGTTCTGAATACTGATTAAGTGATATCTAAGTTTATTGATACTATATTACTAATAACTGAGTAACTGTATCTGATAGTCCTGATTACTTTAGAACTAAACTGAGTTCTATACTGAGACTAGAACTAAAACTGAGACTGTGGAAAGTAATTATCTAATCGACATGCCTCTTTCTGAATAGATTAGGGTCCAACATGTAACCCCAGTTAGAAGGGTGTCAGTACCATGCCATGGTAGAGACAGGTTGAGTCACCCTCTTCTGATAGGTCCTCTGAATAAGAATAGTAGTGCCCTTTACTGGCAGGTGGACACCTTATCAACCCTCAACTAGTAAATTAATGTCTTAACCTACGCTGGCTACATAGTTTTGGAATGCAAGGAATTTTTCTAAGGATCACACCCTCTTTTGGCAAGTGAGTCCCTATCCTTGGATTCACTCAGTGCTGAATCTAACTCCAAACTAAATAGATACTGGACTGATTTCTAAATTGTTCTACGCTGTACTAAACTGTGACTAATCATGTTAACTAACTGGACCGAATAGAGCTCACTGGGTTCTGAATTGATTACTAACTAAGTTCTAAATTAATTACTGAACCACTGATCACGATATGACTGATACTATTCTGTAACTAACACTGTCTCTAAATATACAGCTAAATTATCGAGTATTAAATACCCCCAAGACTCGATAGCATGAAAAGTAAATACTATATGACTTTAGTAGAATAATGGTACTAGCTTGCTAATAATACAATCCCTTACACACTTTTTGTGAAACACTTAATATACATAAGATTGTGCATGATTGAAATCATGCAATAACATGTTATGCTTGGACTAGTTAAATCACATAAGCATTTTGAAAACACTTTGGGAGCAAGGGTATTTCACATATCAATAAACATTTAGTAATATCATGGATTCAACATTCAACTTGCAATCCTAGATTTTGACATGCAGTTCACAAAATTAAATTCACAATTAACTAGTTTGCAAGAAACTTGGGACAAATCATAGAATTAGATCACCATTAACATCATAATCATTAATACATTCAAGATCCAACATAAAGTCCATGAAATCAATTAACTTCTATTTTAAAAGAGTCTCTTGAACTTCAAGGGTGGAATAAAACCCTTGAATGAACAATTCACATACCTTGGTATTCAAATTTAAGAAGAATGATGGAGGGTTCTTGAAGGCAGAATCTTGAATTAGAGATCCTAGGGTTTGATTTTTGAGAAATTTTGAGAAAGATCAATGGATTTTGCCTCTAAAGGGGCTTAATATCATGTTTTAGGGTTGACATAAGGTGGGAAAATGCACAATTACCCCAGAGGATGCGGCTCTTTAATGACTGAAAACTAATTTAAATAATGCGTAGACCAACACGCCACAGTGTTGGCATCGACGTGATAGCTAATGCACTGCATCGAGTCTGCATCGGTTCACTACAATTTTCAGTGGGAGCAAGGGAAAAATACTCATCAGTGTGATGGATGATACAGAGCATCAATATTGCATCAATCCACCTGTTTGAACTTTCAAATGTGTTTCAAACGAAGTCCAAAAAATCTAAAACTTATTTGAAAACATCTACTGACATTCCTGATTATTATTCAACCTAAAAATCATCACTTCAAGGCCATGAGGGTCGTGAAATAGAGTCTCCAACCTACAAAGGCTAAAATAACACTAAGTCTGAATACTTAGCTAGAATTTCTAAGTCTGGGACCCCTTAACAAGCTTTAAAGGACTGAGTTAAGCTTAGGATTTTGTAGGGTATTACAGGAGTGAAAATGCTTATGCTCATGAAGCTGTGAGTTGTAGGTTGACTACTATAGAGGATAAAAAAAATAGAAGTAGCATTCTTAGAAGACAATACATTTAGAGTATAATTACAAAGAAGGAGTTTAGCATTTAGGTGTTTAGTCATACCCCATTGTGTTGAGAGTCATGGTTTTAGATTTGATGAGGGGATATGTCCATAATTCTAGGATTGTGACTTTGATCTAAGGGGGAGATGGTGAATTAAGTTATTCCTAAATTTTTCTCATATTCATGATGCTTATGTTTGGTTCCCTCCATGACCCTTCGTATGTTAGTAGTTTGGTGGTTGTCAAAGCCTGATGATGTTTTAAGTAGAGAGTAGATTCTTTTGAATATGGAAATTTTTATGTAATTTCTTTAGCTAAAGTTATAGGAGAAGAGGGGAAGATGGAGATGAACTGTTGTTATGTAAAATAGTTAGGAAGGATATATGTGGCAAAAGTCTATGTGAGGGTGATTGAATTTACTGGTCTTAGAGGGAAGATCCATGAAGTGAGGGTAGTAAGGATAGGCTTGAATATGATGATTGATGAAAACACAAACCCATGAACTATGTGGTTAGTGCTCCCTAAATTAAAACCCGAGGGAGTTTGATTATAGTAATAAGAAGGAAAAGTATTCTTATAGGGGTGTAGAATAAGGGTCCCATAGCATAAGCTAGCATCTTTTACTCTAGGGTAGGCTTCAACATAGAAGTACGATACATTTCGACTTAATCTCTTGCAGTTATGTATTTAGCAGGGAAATTATAAGATTGGGATGTTGAAATGTTGTATTCATTGTTGAAATCATAGTAGAGAAGCGTTGTTAAAATTTAAAGGCAATTAGATGTATCATTTTGGGTAGAGAATGTTTCTAATCTATTCTCATGTCCCGCGGGAATCTCATCGCATGTCTTGCACCAATCTTAATTAGGCTAAGGATTCTTAGAAAAGTTCATGCCTTGCAATGTTTTGATCATGTTTCATAAAACACATGCCAAAATCACGTCAATGTCATGTTTTGTTATATCATGATTTGTGCTTACATAATTTACTTGGTGATACCACGAAGCTCTTCTGGAATGTCTACGTATGTTTCACTAATAAAAATAAAAATTCCTAATGAGAAGTTACGTCGTTTATTTCCTACTTCAATAGCTTCAACAAAATCCTACCCATCATTTGAGGACGAATGATTCCAAGGGAGAGATAATGTAACTTCCTGCATTTTTCGAGATAGATTTCAAACCGTCATTCCTACACGTATAGAACCAAACCCAATGATTCTTTGTTAATATATGTGTTGTGATCAATTCTATAGTGTGGGAATACCTTTGGATATGAATTTAGGTCAAAAATATCTCCTAACTCAAAGACAAGTTGAGAACGTTTCTATCGATTAAGTTTTATTGAACGTTTAAGCTTAGGTCAATTTCATCAAACATTAATCCCTGTACATAATGAGTTACGTAGAGTACAATATACCAAAAGATATTTCTTCGAGTCCTCTTTCCAATGCAACTGATTTCACCTTAATACAATATCAAAATAGAAAGTTATGCTCATTTTACTTCGGAGTTCTAACTCCCAAAACGTGACGACGAAGTTGACGAGTTATCAACTAGGTGACGACTAAATTTGATGAGCCGTCAAATAAGTGATGACCCATCAGCTCTAATCGTCAACCTAGGATAGTAAAGGGTAAATTCCAGCTGAAAGTAATGACTTAGGGTGATGATCCATCACCTAACTCATGAGTCATCAACCTTGGTTGTCAACCGAAGAATTCTGCGATTTTCTTTGGTATCTTTAGGGGTATTTTGGTGTTTTTCTAAGCCTAAAACTCTTTCTCATGAATTAAATTGGACCCTAAATATTGTTGATCAAATTTTATCAGTTTTACAACATCTTAAATCCTCTCCACTCTCAAGACCAAAAATAAATTAGGGTTTTCTCTAAGTTTAAGATTTCAATAAAAGGGTCAGGAGTTGGGTTCCAATCTTCAAGTTAAATAACATAAGGTGCATGAGGTTTTCCAAAACTATATGGGCTTATTAAAAATGTTTTGAATAAGGTTTAAAGTTATGAAATCATGTATTTACAAAGCATTTTGAATTTATATTTATAACTATGCATTGTGAACCCTTTTGATGATAATGTTTTAGTCTTGAGGCCTTTCCCTCTTGAAATTGATTGTGATTCATATATATATGTATATGTATGCATCTGATGTTTTGAAATGTGAATTTGAGAGCATGAATATTTGTTCTCCCTCTCTTGTTATGGCATCCTCTTGATTCCAATGTCACGAATTGATGAGTTGCATATTTATAAGATGATATTAATGTCTTTACTATTGTTATGGAATTGATTTTGGTTATGAACTGTAAGAGAGGGAGTTTTCTTACTTAGATAAATGAGAAGTGATGATTTAAATATTTGCATGGTTTGACACAAAATACTTGTCCACCACATGTTTGTTGAAATGTTGAAAAGAAAGAATCTTTGCATAGTTGGAAATATGTTTTGAAACTAAGAACTCGATTGAATTATTAAATGTTTTTGGTGGTCAACTGAATCGATTGAATTAAAGGAACAAATTCATATTATGATATGGCTTAGACATACGACTTGAAAGTCTTGGTATGACGATACCAAATCAGATAATGCCATAACAGACTCAGAACAAAACACAAGTGAGATTTTATTTAGATTTTTAAAACTTGAGATTTTAAAGATGCACGTTCAGAAAAGGTTAAAAATGGGCTTAAAGAGATTTAGATATTTACCCAAAGAAAGTACAAGTTGAAAGACTCTATGCTAGAAACCGTGACTTGCTGACACGAGATTATAGTACCCTACTTTATGATCTTGTGTACCTTGATTCATGTCGTCGCAAATTGGGACTATGGTTAGGATCCCTGCTTTGTGATCTTGTGCACTACCATGACATGTTGATTTGATTGGGGATTTTGACACCATGTTGTGTGATCTGGCGTGTCCCCCTTATTGATACTCTAATCATTGCGGAAAACATAGATTAGGGGTTTAGCCTCTAAGTCAAGGGCAGATTCCATATAGCCCGTGGAATTACAGATTATAGGGTGTACCATTTATCTCAGAAGAATACAAAAAAATATAGTCATGATTGCAAGAATGAGTTTCAAAATTTATCAAATTATGCCCATGTATTTTAAAATGTTTTATGTAGACATGTTTTTATGAAATGCTCTTATCTTTGTTTTATATAAATATATTTTGTTTTTGTATTGCTCTACATACCAGTAAGTCTGTATTGACCCCCTTTATTTCTAGATCTGAGGCTTAGTCTTAAGGTCCCACTAAGTCGTACATTGATTTGTCAGAGATCTACAGTTGGTGAGCCTCTCCTATTTTGAAAGTCTTGATTTATAAGACATTGTTATTTTATTTTGATTCATGGTCTGACTGAGGCCTTGTCCCAATTTTTAGACATATGTTCTTTTGATTTAGTAGAGATTTCACAGATTGGTGTCATGTGTTTTGAATGTTAAGAACTTCCTTTCATAGTTTTCAGTTGAATTATGAGATTGACTATGTTTTCGTATATTAATATTCTGCATTTCTTTATGTTCTATGATCCCGCAAATCCTAGTGATTTTGGTCCTTTATAGCATGTGAAAAGAGGTCCTAGATTTAGAAAAATTCACCAACGTGTTAAGACTTAGAAGCATTTTTAGCCTTCTTAATTGGATGATCTTATTTTGATCTTTCCGACCTTGGAATGTTGATTTTCAAGCTGATTCATGATCAGGGATGTCAATAGGTCATATTGGGTGAATTTTAAATTTTTTTGACATCGTTAAAGTCATGTTTAGATGCCCAAAATAGTGCATTTATGCAATTAGGACGCAGCGTGTTAGTAATCGCGTTGACGGCATCGACGCGGCACATTGGAAATTGCATCAACAGCATCGAAGCAGCGCGTTGGGTATCGCATCGCTGGCACAGTTGCTCACTTAAATTCTAAATTTCTAGGGCCATTTAGGTCCTTTTCCCCTTACTCAATTCAACTAAAATACGAGATTAAACTCGCAAAGAGGCAAATTACATTATTTATACTCAAAATCCTATCAAGAAATAAACCCTAGTTCATCAAGTTCAAGTCCAAGTTCCAATAAATCCCCAACAATTTTTACAAAATCAACAATCAAGGTATGTTAGGTGTTCATTCTTGGGTTTGCTTCCATCCTTGGAGTTCAAGAACCCTTTTTCAAAACTTGAATAACGATTCCTATGCTATGAATTGAATTATTGTAATGCCCCTAAAATCTATCCCGAGATGTCACATAGTGCTTAGGACCACATGTTATCCCAAGCTAACCCTTCTACTGGCAAAACTCATAAGCAACTGAATGATATGCGTAAAACGACTGAGTTTATTGTGCGAAAACATAAAAATGATGGAATCTAGGGAAAATACAATATCAATACAACTTTTACATTCTGGTAAAGTTTGAAAGGGGGACTGAAAATACATATATGACTCTAACTGACATCAGTGAAGCCTCTACTATATGACTATAGATAGCTAGGACACGATCCCAACTATCACTAATCAATACTTGAGTAAGGAAGTAAAGTACATAAATAACATCTAACTAAAGTACTCGAAGTAGAAGGACTCGTCATCTGTTGGCTGGAATTTGCAAGCTGTCTGATTATGGTATGCATGCTACAACTCGAACCTAAATTATGAGATAATATAGCACCAAGACATATATGTGGATCAGTACTTTGAGGATGTACTGAGTATATGGGGTGAATGCATAAGTCAAACATAATATCAATCATCATAATTTGTAAAATGATGCATGCTAAATGTAAATGACTTACATAAGCTGGGATATTTGAAATGCTGAGATATACAACAATAGGAAGAAAAACATACTTTATAAATCATGTGAGGCATAACATTTAGTTCTAAAGGCTGATCTTGTATTCTCTCTTTTAAGTCATATTGTCTAAGTGTAGAAAGGACACACTCTAAAATCTGAATTCTAAAAGCTAAAATCTGAAGTTACTATCTTTCTTTAAAACATAATCTGAGTAAAACTTGTGAGCCATTACACTTAGTTTCCTAAAAACTTTTCTGTTACTTTCTCTATTCTAAGATCTATAGTCTGAAAGGAAACTCTTTAAATTGTTCTGAAAAAGGAATTACTTCATCTCAATACTTTAAGAATCTTAAAACCATAGCTTTCAAAACATATGCTTTTATCTGAAGGCTTTAAGCCAATAGACTATTTTAAGAGTAGGGGACATATTTTGGAAGGTTCTTCTAACCGACATACACCATGTGAGCATCCATAGAGTCCCACGTCTGTCCCCTATTAGATAGGGCTATTCTACCCTTGCCATCAGAATAGAACTTCTATCTTAAGTGATCACAATCTGAGTCATCCACATAGAAGTGGAAATAATCGGAATCTTACGATGGCACGTAGTTCTGGGGTATGAAACCTTGGAATCATACCCAACTAGGTGATAAATACTACTCCTATTCTTATGCTCAAAATCTTAAGAAATCTACTTCAAAACTAGCATGAAGGTTTACAAAAAACAAATTATGCTTTTCTTTCTTTAAATCTCAAGTTATCTAAACAAAGTGGATTCTTATCTTAGATTAGGACCAAAAGGTCAAATCTTTGTCAAACTCTGTGAATAATCTTACTTGAGGGTGCTCATGGCACGAATAATTTCAAAATAACAATCTTAAATTAGGGCTTAAGGGCCCATGCTTCAATCTTATGTTAAAATATCTTAAAATTCATACTTGATAATATAAACACTCATAATTCATAATAAAATCAGGAAATTACTGCATAATGCATAGAAATGTATATAGTAATGTAATTCAACTTCTAAATAATCAAAAATCTCATAATTTTGCAAATGATGGTAATGGGTATAAACCCTAACTTGAATATCATAGGAAATCTCATAAATTGTAGTAAATTTGTAATTAAAATAATTTTTTGGGCATAAGGATGAAAGAATTATCCTTGTTCGAACCCCACATACCTTGGATGATGAACTAGATGAACAAGCTTTCTTTTGAGATCCTATTTATGCTCTTGAATGATAATTCTTGGAGTTCTTGTATTGGGAATCCTTAATCTTGAGTTTTCTTGGAGAATTAAAGGAGGAATTTAGATTTGTTGGAGAGAATATTTGACCTTTAGGGTTTTTTTTTTAGAGTTAATAGATGAAAAGTAAATATGATGAGGTTTGAATGAGTTAAATTCTCTGTTATTCACAACCTGGGGCTTGGAAAAGACCAAATATCCCTTTTTTAAACTTCAAGTCGGAACTAAAAAATGAAATGTTTTCCTAATTTGGTTGGCCACTGCGATGCGCCACAATCGTGGTGGCTCACTGGAAAAGGATGAATGGGAATTGGGCACTCACCGCGATGTGCCACAATTACGGTGCTCCTTGGATGGCTATTTTGGCCCTTGGCACGACGCGCTAGAATCATGGAGTCTCACTGGAATGGGAAAATTGGGAAATTAGGCTTCTCCGCAAGATGGGGCTATCATATAGGGCCACTAGAATTTGACAATTGCAAATTTTGCGTTCTCCGTGATGCTTTGAGAGTCCAGGTGGCACACTGTTTTACTAAAAACTCTCTAACTTCCTAACCGAGCATCAGAATTGGGAAAATTTGGTATTGATGAAAAGTTTATTAAATTTCTCACCTAATAAAAAATTGAATTCTTGAAAATACTACATGAAATAAATGTTATTCATCTTTGAAGCAAATTCTTGACATTCTAGGATGAATTTAAGCTAGAAAAAGTATGGGGTATTACAATTATGCTTATATTTGTGTTGTTGTATGGGTTTCAAGTTAAGATCTTTAATGATTTTCCATGAAATTATGTTAGCATGTATGTTCAATTATGATTCTTTCATGTCAAAATTACATGTTGAATTTATGAGGCCCTATATGTTACTTTTCATGTATCACAATTATGCTCCCCAAGTGTTTGATAGAATGTCCAGGTGAATTGAATAGTGTGATCATGACATGTTAGCATGTGTTTCTCATTCATGTACAAGTTTATAACCTCCAAGTGTTTGACAAAATAACTCAATGATTGAATTGTGAAGAAGTGGCTATTGTTATGCTTTCAATATTTGTTATGTTTGTCAATTATGCTATTGAGTCCTGAGGGTATTTATTAGCTGAAATCTAGTTGTTTATTTAGTTATAGTAGTTATAGAATTATTCTAGTAAAGGTCAACAACAGTAGTACTCAGTCAATTAGCATAACTCAGTAAACTTAGTCCAGTTCAGTCAGTCAACACGATCAGTGTCAGTTCAGTCAAGCCTAGTATAGTCTAGTAATCATTTTAGTGTCGATTCAGTTAGAAGAAGGATTTAGCACTGTTCGAACCCAGGGATGGGGGCATCCCTGCCAGCAGAGGGTTTGACCCTTAGTAGAAGTCCCTACTTTACAGAAATACATAGCCAGCGTAGGCTAAGTCTTCCTCCTACTAGACTAGGGTTGATACAATCATATATATTTCATGAGTCTTCCTGCTAGATTAGGGTTGACATAACATTGTTAGTATCCCTTGGAAAAGTGGTAACACCCTTCAAATTAGGGTCACAGGTTGGACTCCAACTCAGTTTATAAATAAAGGTATGTCGGTTAGATTAACACTCCCACAGTTACAGTTCCAGTCTCAGTATTCAGTAAAGAACTCAGATAGATCTACAAAACCATGGCTATTGGTTATTCATCACTTAGTCATTAGAAACTAGTACTTTAGTATCAGTCTAAACTTTTAGTTATAAGTATTCAGTTATCAAAACTTAGTATCTCAATTTTAGTCTTATTCAAATAGATGTTATATGCGCATTATTGTATATTCAGTGTGTTCAGTAGTTACATTTTTGCATGTATTCTCATCTAGTTACTTTATGATGTTTATTCAGTTAGCTATCATCTCATGCATATGAACCCATGTATATCATCTTACCTCACTTAGCATACCAGTATATTCCACGTACTGACGCATACTGTTTCTTTGCACTATAATATCTCATATCATAGGTTTGAATGCTCAGGTTCCTGACCGTACATAGCATCTCAGGCTATCAACAACAGTTAAAGTAGTGAGTCCTATTCCAGTGAGGATATCATTTAATTTTATCAATTTAGTATTTCAGTTAGTTCAGTAATCAGAGTTAATTGGGGACTTGTCCCATCAACTCTATATTTAGACAGTTAGAGGCTTTCAGACTAGAACAGTTAGTTTTCGGATGTTATTATCAGTACTCTCAATATTTAATTCAGTATTTTGAGAACCTTAGGGTATTTTCAGTTATACTTCCACATAAGTTTTAAATATTATTATTCAGTGCTCACAGTAGGTAGCAGTCATGTATTAGCTTATGGTCCTTTGGGATTGTAAGCACCATGTGATGCCCAGGGGTCAGTCTTAGGGAATTAGAAACATGGATCAAATCCTAATGTTCTAAAGAGCCTTAGGGAGTCTAAAAGTTGTGCCAAGTATAGTTTTGTACATGGGTATGTAGCGTGCCACACTTATGATCATAAGGCTATGAGACATTTTAGGAAAAGTTTCTCTTCTTTCAGTATTCATGTCGTGCGAGTGAGCGTGAGCTACAGTTAAACTCTCTGGATAATCCAATTTGCCCTTCCGTGTACATAACATGCCTCCTAAAAAGACCAACGGAAAAAGAACTGGGAACCATCCAGCACCTCCGCCTGTTCAGGAATATCACCTAAATGAGCATGTTTCTTATGCAGAATTCAGAGCATCTTTCACCAATCTAGCCCATTCTATGGAAGCCCTAAATGAATTCCCATCTATTGGTCAGGCCAACCTAGTGGCCAATACTGCTGCAACTAGAATTTGGGACTTTATTTGAATGAATCCTCCTTTGTTTTTAGGGTCTAAGTCTGAAGAGGACCCATAAAAATTCCTTGACATGGTACAAAAGGTAAAAATATTATGGGGTTACCGCTAGGGAGAGTGTTGAGTTAGTTTCCTATCAGTTTCAGGATATGGCTCATATGCGGTTTAAGCAGTGGAAGGTAGATAGGGTCACAGATACAAGGCCTATAAAATGGGAAAAGTTCACTACTGGCTTTCTAGATAGGTTCTTTCCATTGAAATTAAGAGCATCTAAGGTTTTAGAGTTTATTAAATTAAAGCAGGGAAGCATGACAGTGAAAGAGTACTCTCTTAACTTTACTCAGTTGGCTAGGTATGCTTTCCATGTGGTAGCTGATATCAGGTCTAAGATGAGTAGTTTTGTGTCTAGTATATCCAACAGTATGGTCAAAGAGTACAGGACTACAATGCTGATTAAGGATATGGACATAGCTAGGTTGATGGTCCACGCTCAATAGATAGAGGAGTAGAATACTAAGGAGAAAGAGAAGGAGAATAAGAAGAATAAAATAGGTAGCTTCAACTTCAGCTAGCCTAAGTTAGAGGGTGGTACTCATTCTCAGTTCCACCCAAATTCATCAGTTCTAGCTCTGTTCTCAGCCAGTGCTCTGGTGTGTAAATTCATAAATGATAATAAAGATAAGGCACTAGGCTCTAAAACTTACGGTAGTATTAGCAGTGATGTATGTTTTAAATATGGCAAGACAGGTCATATAATCAGAGTATCCTCAGGTGGGTTGCAGAGTCAGTATAATTATCCCCCAGCTCAGTCTAATCACCCATCTCAATAGGGTACCACTTCTAATGCCACCAGTGGGCAATGGCCAAATAGGCTTTATGTACTTCAGTACCTAAAAGAATAGGAAAGTTCTCCTGATATGGTCACTGATACATTTCAAGTTTACCATTTACATATTTCTGATTTTCTAGATCTAAAAACTTCTTTGTTTTTTATAACTCCTTATATAGCTGTTGACTTTAGAGTCGGTCCTAAAATCCTATCATAGCCCTTCTCAGTCTCTACCACAGTAGGTAAATCTATCATAGCCTGGCGGGTATACAAGAACTATCCAATTATGGTGTCTCAAAAAGTTACTTCAGCAGACTTAGTAGAGTTAGTGATGACACATTTTGATGTCATTCTCAACATAGATTGGATTCATTAATTTTATGCCTCAGTTGATTGTAGAAATAGAGTTTTCCATTTTCAGTTCCCGAATAAACTTGTCCTAGAGTAGAGGCGTAGTACTTCAGCACTTAGGGGTCAGGTTGTTTCATACCTTAAAGAGAGAAAAATAATATCTAAGGAATATGTCTATCATCTCGTTTGAGTTAAAGATTTTAGTTTTGAGAATCCTAATCTTGAGTCAGTTCCAGTAGCAAGTGAATATTTAGATGTATTTCCCAAATATCTTCTTAAAGTTCCTTAAATTGACTTCAGAATAAACCTCCTTCTAGACACTCATCCCATATCTATTCTACCATACAGAATGGATGTAGATGAACTCAAAGAACTAAAAGAGCAGTTGAAAGACCTCCTAGATAAGGGATTCATCAGACCCAGTGTTTCACCATGGGGCACACAAGTTTTATTTGTGTATAAGAAACATGATTCTCTCAAAATATGTATTGTCTACCGTCAGTCAAAGAAAGTCGCAGTCAAGAATAAGTATCCACTTCCTAGAATTGATGACTTATTTGAACATCTTTAGGGTGCCAGTTAATTCTCTCAAATAGACCTCATATCAAGCTATCATCAGCTCAGAGTCAGAGAATATGACATTCCAAAAACAACTTTCAAAACTCGATATGGTCACTTTGAATTCCTAGTCATGTAATTTGGTCTCACGAATGCCCCAGCAGCCTTCATGTATTTGATGAACAGAGTGTTCAAGAAGTATTTGGACATGTTTGTCATAGTCTTCATAGATTACATTCTTGTCTACTTCTATAGTGAACATAGTCATGAAGACCATCTCAAAATAGTATTACAGACCCTTAGAGCCCATCAGTTGTTTGCCAAATTTGGTAAATACAAATTTTGGCTGAGGTCAGTAGCTTTCCTTGCTCATATAGTTCCCGGTGATAGCATTAGATTTGATCCTCAAAAGACCAAAGAAGTGAGACACTGGCCCAGACCCATCTCTTCTTAGATATCAGGAGTTTCTTGGGTTAGGCTATCTAATACCAATGGTTTATTGAAGGATTTTTATCTATTGCATCCCTTATGTCCAAATTAACTTAAGAGAAAGTCAAATTCTGTAGGTCTGATTCTTCTGAGAAGATTTTTCAAGAGTTCAAGACTCAACTCACTACAGTCCCTTTTTTTGACTTTGTCCAATGGTTCAGATAGGTTTGTAGTGTATTATGATGCTTCCAGAGTTGGTTTGGGGTGTGTTTTGATGCAGAAGGGTAAGGTTTTGGCCTATTTCTCAAGACAGCTTAAACCCTATGAAAAGAATTACCCC
>NW_025854793.1:29130-56723 GCF_002878395.1 Capsicum annuum
CGCATCTATGAGCAAGAGGCTACGGGATGTTTTAGTAAAAGTTGTTTGTTTCTTTCTTAAGTTTATTCTGCCTACAATTTTCTCTTTATCTGTGATTAAATCATGCTCTCTTATAACAGAAAATGCCTCCTCATTGAGCTCGTAGAAACAACGAGCAACCTCAATCGGTGTATCCCTTGAACGAGCATGTGTCTCATGTAGAATTCCGGGTAGCTTTTCAGGCGTTAGCCCAGGCAGTTACCGCCAATGGTCAAGATAAAACCTAGGCTACTTTTCCACCTCCACAAGATAATAATTTTGCTACAGCTCGAGTTCGTGACTTTATCCGAATGAATCTGCCTGAGTTCTATGGGTCGACGGTAGGTAAAGACCCACAGATGTACTTGGATGATGTGAGAAAAATCACCTAGATTAAGCAAATGACTGAAGAGGAGAGTGTTTAATTAGCTGCCTATTAAATAAAAGATTTTCTATATGATTGGGTGGAGATGTGGAGGAAGAGTAGGGGGGAGGATGCCACTCCTATGACTTGATAGTTATTCTAGGATGCGTTCTTGGACAGATTCTTTCCTCTTGAGATGAGGGGAGCAAAGATAGAGGAATTCATGAATTTGAGACAAGGCTCCATAACTGTTAAGGAGTATTGTCTTAGATTCAATGAGTTATCAAATATGCTCCTAGTATGATGGCTGACTACAAGACCATTATGAGTAAGTTTGTAATTGGTGTGTTGAGTTACGTTATGAAAAAGTGTAGATCTGCTAGATCAGAGCAGTAGGGATTTGATCAGTCCAGATTCTAGGGAGGGAACCACCCTCAATTCTAGAGACGTCCGTTTATGACCACGCTTTTCTCAATTAGTGCTCCCGCACCTAGAAGCATGCAGAAGCAGGGGAATAGGCCTATCCCATCTAGGTCTCTAGAAAGTTTAGTAACAGACCTTGTCCTCCTTTATGTGCCAAGTGTCGTAGAGATTATTTTGGAGAGTGTTTTATTGATCAGAGGGGTTGCTTTTATTAAGGTAAGTTGGGCCACCAACTTAGAGATTATCTGTATACTAGACAGGGGAGTCGAGATGCTCATCCCCAAAGTCAAGCTATCAGTGCCCCGCTCCCATAGTCGGCCCAGTTCCTCCTCAGGGTGCCTCGTCAAGTACTATTGGCGGTTCGCGCTAGAATTGATTCTATGCTATACCACCTCGCTAAGATCAGGAGGACTATCCAGATGCTGTCACCGGTATGCTCCGTGTATTTTATTTTGATGTTTATGTATTGATGGACCCTAGTTTGAGTTTCTCTTATGTGACACCTCTAGTTGTTGTAAATTTTGAGCTAGATATGGTTAATTTTGACGTCATTCTGGGTATAGATTGGCTTTACTGGTGATATGTGTCTATAAATTGTCGTACCTGAGTGGTCAAGTTTCAATTTCCTGACGAGCCCATTTTTAAGTGGTCTGGGAGTTCTGTAACTCTGAAGAGCCATTTCATATCCTAACTGAAAGCTAGGAAGTTGATTTCTAAGAGTTTCATCTATCACCTAGTTCAAGTTAAAGACCTCAAGTCTGAGACTCCAACAATTTAGTTAGTTAGCATTGTTAATGAGTTTCCCAATGTTTTCCCAGAAGATCTCCCAAGGGTCCCACCTGAAAGAGAAATAGAATTCGGGATTGGTCTCCTTCTTGACACTCAGTCTATTTCCATTCGTCTATGACATATGGCTCCCGTAGAACTTAAAGAGTTGAAGGAGCAACTCAAAGATCTCTAAGACAAAGGCTTTATCAGATCCAGTGTTTTCCCGTGGGGTGCACCTATTCTATTCATGCATAAGAAATATGGTACATTGTGTTTGCACATTGACTACCATCAACTCAACAAGGTAACTATTAAGAACAAGTACCCTCTTCCTAGAATGGATGATTAATTTGATCAACTGCAGGGTGCAAGTTATTTTTCTCAAAGATAAACCTTAGATGCGGTTATCATCAGTTAAAGTGAGAGAGTGTGATATTCCAAAGACAGCTTTCCGAATCTGTTATGATCACTTTGAGTTTTTTGTCATGTCCTTTGGGTTAAACAATGCTTCATCAGCCTTTATGGACCTCATGAATCAAGTGTTCAAGCAATATCTTGATATATTTGTCATTGTATTCATAGACGACATTCTTGTGTATTCCCAAAGAGAGCTTGATCATACCGACCATCTTAGAATTGTCTTGGAAAATCTTATAAATCATTAATTATTCACTAAATTTAGCAAGTTTAAATTTTGGCTAAGGTCAGTTGCTTTTCTAGGTCATATTATTTCTTTCGAAGGCATTAGAGTCCATCCACAAAAGACAGAAGCTGTAAAGAATTGGCCTAGACCTACCTCATGATCTGACGTTAGGAGTTTCTTGGGTCTAGCTGGTTACTATCGTGGTTTTGTTGAGGGCTTCTCTTCCATTGCGTCTCCCATGACCTGGTTGACCCAAAAAAAAGTTGAGTTCCAGTGGATAGATTCCTGTGAGAAGAGTTTTTAGGAGGTTAAGACTCGACTCACATCAGCCCTAATGTTATCTTTACCCGATGGTACTGATCGTTCTATGGTGTATTTTGATAATTCTAGAGTTGTTTTAGGTTATGTGTCCATGCAGAGGGGTAAATTTATAGCTTATACCTCTAGATAGTTGAAGCCTCATGAGAAGAATTACCTAACCCATGATTGTAAATTAGAAGCTGTAGTTTTTCCTTTGAAAATTTGGTGACATTATTTGTATGGTGTTCATGTTGATGTGTTTGCTGATCACAAAAGCCTGCAGTATGTGTTTACTCAGAGAGAGTTGAATCTTAGGCAAATAAAATGGTTAGAGTTGCTAAAAGACTACGATATAAGTGTGTTGTATCACTCAGGCAGGGCCAATGTTATGCTAGATGCTTTTAGTAGGTTGTCTATGGGTAGTGTAGCTTATTTAGAGAATTATAAGAAAGAATCAGCTCATGATCTGCATCGTTTTGATAGGTTGGGTGTTAGATTCCTTGATTCCGCTGAAAAGAGTATGTTAGTTCAGCGTAGTTTCGAGTCCTCTTTGGTCTTGGAGGTAAAGGAGAAGCAAGATAGGGATCCTAGTTTGGTCAGACTGAAGGAGTTAGTTAAGGACCAAAAGGTGGAGGTTTTCTCCTAAGAAGGAGATGGTGTGTTGAGATTCAAGGCAGAGAATTATGGCTGAAACGCATGGCAGACAATATTCTATTCATCTTGATGCTACCAAGATATAGCGCGATTTACAGGAAATCTATTGGTGGAATGGTATGAAGAAAGACATTGCAGGATTTGTGGCAAAGTGTTCTACTTGTCAATAGGTTAAGTTTAAGCACCAATGGCCTGGTGGTGTAATGCAAGAGTTTAGCGTTCTTACTTAGACATGGGAAGAACTGAACATGGATTTCATAATTGGTTTGCCTCCTTCTTGTCGCCATCATGATTCGATTTGGGTTGTTGTAGACAGGTTGATTAAATCATCTCATTTCTTACCACTGTATTAATCTTATACAGTTGAGGATTATGCTAGATTATATATCCGTGAGTTAGTCAGATTGTATGGATTTCCTTTGTCTATCATCACATATAGGGGTACTTAGTTTACTTCACAGTTTTGGAGAGCATTTCAGAAGGGTCTTGGTACCCAAATTCATTTGAGTTCTGCTTTTTATCCGCAGACTGATGGTCAGGCTGAGAGGACTATTCAGACTTAGGAGGACATCTTGAGGGCATGTGCACTTGATTTCAAAGGTAGTTGGGATGAGCACTTGCCATTGATAGAATTTGCGTATAATAATAATTTCCATGCTACTATTTAGATAGCCTCATTTGAAGCTTTGAAAGGGAGAAGATGTAGATCTCCTATAGGTTTCTTTGAATTAGGAGAACCAGCTTTGATTGGGCCTAATGCTATGTTCAAGGCTATGGAAAAAGTTAAGTTGATTTGAGAAAGATTGAAGACCGCTCAAAGTTGTCAGAAGTCGTATGCGGATATGAGAATAAAAGATCTTGAGTTTAATGTTAATGATTTGGTGTACATGAAGGTTTCACCCATGAAAGGGGTGAAGTGATTTATGAAGAAGAGAAAGATTAGTCCCTGTTATGTTGGTCCATATAGGATTTTGAGCCATGTTGGGAAAGTAGTATATGAGGTAGATTTACCCGCAGAGTGTATCAGTGATTCTGTCATGGTTGATTCTTTCAAAAGCTTAGATATTCAGGATAGCCGTTCATCCGGGGAGATTCTGATTGAGATTTTGGATTTTTAGATCCGTAGGCTAAGGAACAAAGAAGTTCCATTGATTAAAGTGCTTTGGCAAAATCAATCTGTTGAGGGTGCTACTTGGGAAGCCAAAGCTGATGTGTGAGCCAAGTACCCTCACCTCTTTTCTGTTAGTTTGGAGCGAGCAGAAGGTACCATTCTTTCTTAATTCTTCCTCTTGTTGATAAAGATTCAGCTGTATGTCTACTTCCATCACGAATTTGTGCATTTTGTATAGTATCCGAAGGTGTAGAGTAAAGTAAGTCCTTTGAAGTTGTAAAGTATCCGAAGACGTAGAGTATAGTATCCGAAGGTGTAGGGTAAAGTAAGTCTGCGGAGTGTATTGAGGATTATGCTAGATTGTATATCCGTGAGTTAGTCAGATTGCATAGAGTTCCTTTGCCTATCATCTTAGATAGGGGTACTTAGTTTACTTCATAGTTTTGGAGAGCCTTTCACAAGGTTCTTGGTACCCAGGTTCATTTGAGTTCCCCTTTTCATCCGTAGACTGATGGTCAGGCTGAGAGGAATATTCAGACTTTGAAGGACATCTTGAGGGCATGTACGCTTGATTTCAAAGGTAGTTGGGATGAGTACTAGCCATTGATAGTAGTTGCGTATAATAATAGTTTCCATGCTAGTATTTAGATGGCCCCGTTCAAAGCTTTGAATGGGAGAAGATGTAGATTGCCTACAGGTTTATTTGAAGTAGGAAAAGCAACTGTTTTTGGGCCTGATGCTGTGCTC
The DNA here is from genome assembly GCF_002878395.1 of Capsicum annuum. NCBI lineage: Eukaryota > Viridiplantae > Streptophyta > Magnoliopsida > Solanales > Solanaceae > Capsicum > Capsicum annuum. Next base: position 34,159 of record NW_025854793.1, read on the forward strand.
GAGGCAATGGAAAAAGTTAAGTTGATTCGAGAAAGATTGAAGACCACTCAAAGTCGTCAGAAGTCGTATTCAGATATGAGAAGAAAAGATCTTGAGTTTAATGTTAATGATTTGGTGTACTTGAAGGTTTCACCCATGAAAGGGGTGAAGAGATTTGGGAAAAAGAGAAAGCTTAGTCCCCGTTATGTTGGTCCATATAGGATTCTAAGCCCTATTGGGAAAGTAGCATAAGAGGTAGAGTTACCCGCGGAGTGTATTGGTGATTCTGTCGTGGTTGATTCTTCTGAAAGCTTAGATATTTAGGATAGCCTTTCATTTGAGGAGATTCTGATTAAGATTTTGGATTTTCAGAAGCGTATGCTAAGGAACAAAGAAGTTCCATTGGTTAAAGTGCTTTGGCGAAATGAATCTGTTCTGGGTGCTACTTGGGAAGCCGAAGATGATATGTGAGCCAAGTACCCTCACCTCATTTCTATGAGTTCGGAGCGAGCAGAAGGTACCATTCTTTCTTAATTCTGCTTCATCTTATTAAAGATTCAGCTGTGTGTCTACTTCCATCTCGAATTTGTGTATTTTTTATAGTATCCGAAGGTGTAGAGTAAAGTAAGTACTTTGAAGTTGTAAAGTATCCGAAGTTGTAGAGTATAGCATCCAAAGGTGTAGAGTAAAGTAAGTCCACGGAGTGTATTGGTGATTCTGTCATGGTTTATTCTTTCAAAAGCTTAGATATTTAGGATAGCCTTTCATTCGAGGAGATTTCGATTGAGATTTTGGATTTTTAGATCCGTAGGCTAAGGAACAAAGAATTTCCATTGGTTAAAGTTCTTTGGCGAAATCAATCTATTGAGGCTGCAACTTGGGAAACCGAAGCTAATATGTGAGCCAAGTACCCTCACCTCTTTTCCGTTTGTTTGGAGCGAGCAGAAGGTACCATTCGTTCTTAATTCTGCCTCTTCTTATTAAAGATTCAGCTGTATGTCTACTTCCATCATGAATTCATTCATTTTGTATTGTATCCTCCACGATAAGCCTGTATCACGTTGAAGCCCCATTTTCCAATTGTCAATTTCAAGTGGCTCACCACAATGGTGGTGCATCACGGTAATGTCCAAAATGGCATTTTAATAGTGTACCACAATAGCTCCATGTCGCGTTGATTTTCTCGTTCCTACTCATCCCTTTTCCAGTAAGCCACTGCGATAGTGGTGCATAACGGTGGGTGGTCAAATCAAAAATTTTATCTTTTTCCAGTTCCGATTAAAAATCTAAAAGGGGTGGTTTGCTCAATTCCCAAGTCCCAATTCATGAATAACACAAGATTAAGCTCATTCCAAGAACTTTAGGCATATTTTCATCCATTCTCTGTCAAAGAAAAACCCTAGAGCTCAAAACTTAAACTCGAAGAAACCCAATTTCCTCTATTGTTTCTCCAAGAAAACTCAAAACTGAGGATTTTCAAATCAAGATAATCAAGAATTCATCTTCAAGATCTCAAATAGAGATTCAAGTTCAAGCTACCTTTGAAATTTAATCAATTAAGGTATGTGGCGTTTATAATCAAGGATCCTCTTTGCATATCTATTTCCATATTTTCGTGTTCATTGTAGTAAATTCTAGATTTTAAGTTGAATTATCATTATTTTCATTACCAAGTATGAACATTATGATGTTTTGACATGAATTTGATGCATGGGTCATTTAGCTCTAATTGGATATTGCTATTTCAAGTTTGATTTTGCGATAAACACCCTATGACTAGATTATTTTTAGATTTTTGATAAAGATTTGATCTTTTGATCTCAACTTAGATTATGAAATCCACTTTAAAGTTTCAGATTACAATTTAACTTAGCAATATACAGTTGGATTTCATAATAAACCATTATTCTAGTTTTAAAGTGGATTTCAAATAGAATGAACATACAGACTAGAGAGTCGTATTTAGAACTGAGCGAAAAGTATGGGTTTAGCGCATTCTACTTCCACAGGATTATGAGCCAACATAGGTGCAGATTCATATTATTCCCATTTCTATATAGATGACAACTACAGATATGATCACTTAGATTAGGTTATACACCTTGGCAAAAGTATGATAGCTCTCCCCAATGTGAGGTTTTCTCCTTAGGGGAACTAGACTTTGAACTCCATGATAGCTCACATGGTTTATTTCAGTTAGAAGAACCTCCCTTGCAGAACAATTTTAAAGTATTTTCCCTAATAGTAAATAAAAGTTTTAAAAGAATTCCCTACAGAAATGAATAATAGAAAAGCTTTTAGAACACTAAGTGTGAAGCCTCACTATTTTTTTCAGATATTGCTTTATATAAGCCTTAGCTATAAATTTCATCTTTCAGACTTCAGATACAGAAGTGAGGCCTTTCTACACTTAGACAGTATGATTTAAAGGTAGAACACTAGTACAACTTTTAGAACTAAATGTTATGACTCACTTGATTTATAAAGTACGATTTACTACTCATGATTATGATTCTCAGCTTTTAGATATTCCAACTTATGTGAGTCATTTAAATTGAGCATGTATTATTTTACAAATTATGATGATATTGATACATTGCATTATTATGCATTCACCCCTATATACTCAGTACATTCTCAAAGTACTGATCTACATATATGTCTATGTGTTACATTGTCTCATAATATAGGTTCAGGTGCACAGTTCTAACAGTGTGAGTGATTTCGAGCATCCCATCTACATCCCGATAGTTGGTGAGTCCTCATAGTTTGGGGACTTATTCATGCATTTTCTTTTTAGCTTATTAGTTTTGATTATTCAGTATTCTTTTAGACAGTTTGAGTCAGCTGGGGGATTATCCCAGTAGCTTTGTAGTTATTAGTAGTAGAGGCTTGTCAGACTGATGGATTTGATTTAGATTTTTAGTATTAGATTATCATACTTTTAAGCTTAGTATTTTCAGATATTCTCAGTTAGGTCAGACAATTTTTCCATATTTAGTATGATTTTATATCCATATTCCATTATTATGAGACTCAAACTTAGTAAAAGGCAGACATGGTTAGCTTAAGGCTACTCATAGTCTTGAGCACTGTGTGACAAATCAGGACCCATTTTTGGGGCTCTACAAACTTGGTATCTGAGCCTAAGGTATATAAGAGTCCTAGGGAGTCAGACAAGCCATATTATGTAGAGTCTTGATCATCGGTGTGAAGCGCGCCACATTTATGAGCAAGAGGCTATGGGACGTTCTTATGAAATCATCTATTTCTTCCATGATCTATTGTGCTTACAGTATCTCTATCTAATTTTAACTCATGCTCTTATGTGACAGTTGAATATGCTTTATCATTGAGCTAATGCCCGCAAAAATAATTACCATCCATCTCAGACTGCTAACCCTCTGAATGAGAATGTATCCCATGCTGAATTTTAGGCTGTATTTCAGGCGTTGGCCTCGGTAGTGACTGCCAATATTCAGGGAAACCATTAGGCAATAGTTCCACTTTAGTAGAACGGTGATTTAGCAGCAGCCAAAATCCGAAATTTCATAAGAATGTATCCGCCAGAGTTCTTTGGGTCGAAAGCAGGTGAGGACTGATAACTTTATTTAGATAAGGTGAAGAAGAACAACCAGATTATGCATATTTTTAAGGAGGAGAGTGTATAGTAGGTATCCTATAGATTGAAGGTTGTAGCATATGATTAGGTAGTTATGTGGAAGAATGATAGAGGAGAGAATGCAACCCTTATTAGTTAGCAAGTGTTTGAAAATGCATTTCTAGATAGGTTTTTTTTACACGAAATAAGAGAAGCTAAGATAAAGGATTTTGTGAATATAAGGAACGGATCAATGACAGTGAAGGAGTACTGCCTTAAGTTCAATCAGTTGTCTAAGTATGCCCCTGATACGATGGCTAATCCTAGGGCAAACATGAGTAAGTTTGTCACTGGAGTATCTAGTTTGGTAGTAAAAAAATATAGGACTACTATGCTTATTGGAGACACGGATCTTCCTAGATTGATAATTCATGCTCAGCAGATTGAGGCATAGAAGTTGAAGGGAAGAAAGAGAAAATAAGAAGGCTAGAATCTAGCAGTTTGAGTATGGACAGACTAGGTCTGGAGGGGGAAATCATTTATAGTTTTAGAATATTTCATCTATCCCAATGCTATCTTCAGCTAGTGATCCCACTCCTTAGGCTACGCAGAAGAAGTGCGGTAAGTTTTTTATGTCCAGATCTTAGAATAGTATCAGTGGAAAGCCCAGTTATCCTCCGTGTGCTAAGTGTGGTAAGAATTATCCTGGTGAGTGTTTGTTGGGAAATAAAGGTTGTTATTGTTGTGGTAAGTTGGGTCATGGAATCAAAGAGCGTCTGTATGATAGATAGGGAAACGGGAGTGGCTACTAGTGCACCAGTTTCTCTAGGTCGCCTAATCCCTTCTCAGGGTATGTCATCCAGTACCACTGGCGATCAGCGACTGAATTGGTTTTATCCTTGACCATCCCATCAAGAGCAGGAGGATTTACCAGATGTTTCTACTTGTATGATTCGTGTATTTCATCTTGATGTTTATATATTTCTAGACCCCGGGTCAAATTTCTCTTATGTGACCCTATTAGTTGCAGTGAATTTTGAAATGCGTCTTGGAAAGATCCCTAAGCCCTTCTTGGTTTCTACCCCAGTGGTTAATTCAGTTGTTGTCAAACAGATCTATAGAAAGTGTCCTATCACTATCTTTCATAAAATCATATTCGCAAAACTAATAGAATGAGTTTGACCTTGTTCTTTGTATGGATTGCTCCATTCTTGTTATGCATCTATAGATTATCTCACTCGAGTGGTGAAGTTTCAGTTTCCCGATGAGCCAGTCATTGAGTGGGAAGAAAATTTAGTGTCTCCCAAAAGTCATTATATATCTTATCTTAAAGCCAGAAAATTAATCTCCAAAGGGTGTATCTATCATCTTGTTCGAGTCAAAGGCACTAAGTCTGAGACTCCAAAAGTTCAGTCAGTTAGTGTAGTCAATGAGTTTCCTGATGTTTTTCCCAAAGATTTGCTAGAGGTACCTTTTGATAGGGAAATAGAATTGGGTATTGACCTTTTCCCAGATACTCAGCCTATCTCTATTCCTCCTTCCCGTATGCACCAGGCAAGCTTAAAGAGTTAAAAGAGCGGCTCAAAGATATTTTAGAAAAAGGTTTCATACGGCCTAGGGTTTCTCCATGGGGTGCTTCCTTCCAATTCGTATGAAAGAAATATGGTTCTTTGCGAATATGCATTACCTATCATCAGCTGAATAAAGCCACAGTCAAAAATAAATATCCTCTTACTAGAATTGATGACTTATTCAACCAACTCCAAGGTTCAAATTATTTCTCCAAGATAGACCTTAGATCCAACTGTCATCCGCTTAGGGTAAGTGAATGTGATATTCTAAAGAAAGCTTTTTGCACTCGTTATGGTCATTTTGAGTTTCTAGTTATATCATTTGGTCTTACCAATTCCCAAGCAGCATTCATGGGCTTGATGAACCGAGTTTCTAAATAGTATTTAGACATGTTTGTCATAGTATTTATAGATGATATGCTTGTCTATTCTCATAGTGAGGATGATCATGCAGACCACCTTAGAATTGTATTGCAAACTCTTAAAAATCATCAGTTGTTCGTCAAATTCAGTAAGTGTGAATTTTGGCTAAGATCAGTAGCTTTACTTGGTATTATTATTTCCAATGGTAGTATTAGTGTTGATCTTCAAAAGACAGAAGTAATAAGAAACTGGCCAATACCTATTTCTCTGTCAAACATTAGAAGTTTCTTGGGTTTAGCTGGCTATTATAGACATTTTTTAGGGTTTCTCATCTATTTCATCCCCTATGTCTAGATTGACTCACAAGAAAGTAACGTTACAGTGGTCAGATTCCTGTGAGAAGAGTTTTCAGGAGTTCAACACTTGACTCATTTCAGCCTTCAGTTTAAGCATTACCTGATGATAAAGATAATTTCATTATGTATCATGATGCCTCTAGAATTGGTCTGGGTTGTGTTTTGATATAGAGAGGTAAGGTTATAGCCTACGCCTCTAGATAACTTAAGCCTCATAAAAAGAATTACCCGACCCATAATCTTGAGTTAGCTACTATTGTATTTGCATTGAAAATCTGGAGACACTATCTTTATAGGGTGAATATTTATATGTTTATGGATCACAAAAATTTGTAGTATGCGTTTACTTTGATGGAGTTGAATCTTTGTTAGAGAAGGTGGTTGGAATTATTGGGTTATAATTGTTGAAAGATTATGATATCAGTGTGTTGTATCATCTGAGAAAGGCCAATGTAGTGGAAGATGCCTTTACTAGATTGTCTATAGGCAGCGTTTCTCATGTGGAGAATTATAAGAAAGAGCTAGTTCGAGAAGTTCATCAGTTACCTCGTTTAGGTGTGAGGTTGGTTGATTCATCTGAAGGGAATTTTTGGGTCCAAAGTAGTTCTAAATCTTCTCTAGTTTTGGAAGTAAAAGAAAAACAAGACATGGATTCTAGTTTGGTCAAACTGAAGGAGTTAGTGAAAGACCAAAAGGTAGAGGTTTTCTCCCAAGAGGGAGATAGTGTGTTGTGATACTAGAGTAGATTGTATGTGCCATATGTTGATGATTTGAGGCAGCAGATTATGGTGGAAGCACATGGTGTGTGTTATTCGATTCATCCAGGAGCCACCAAAATGTACCGCGACTTGCGAGAAATCTATTGGTGGAGTGGTATGAAGAAAGATATCGCAAAATTTGTATCCAAGTGTGCAAATTATCAACAGGTTAAGGTAGAGAACCAAATACCTAGTGGTACATTGTAGGAGTTTTGTATCCCCACTTGGAAGCCGGAAGAGGTAAATATGGAATTTGTGACTGGATTACCCCATTCACATTGTCAACATGATTTGATTTGGGTTATTATAGATAGATTAACTAAGTCAATGCATTTCTTATGAGTTCACACTTCCTACACAGGTAAAGATAATGCTAAGTTGTATATCAGAGAGTTAGTCAGATTGCATGGAATTCCTTTGTCCATCATCTCAGATAGGGGTACTCAGTTTACCTCTTTGTTTTGGAAAGCTTTTCTGAAGGGTCTTGGTACCCAAGTTCATCTTAGTTAAGATTTTCATTCGCAGACAGATGGTTAGGTAGAAAGGACCATTCAGACTCTAGAGGATTGTTGAGGGCATCTGTTCTTAATTTCAAAGGCAGTCGGGATGAGCATTTGTCATTGATTGAGTGCGCCTATAATAACAGTTACTATGCTAGTATTCATACGGTTTATGAGTAGAGATTTATATTGCTTGTTGGTTGGTTCAAAGTGGGTGAGGCCGTGTTGATTGGTCCAGACATGGTGTTCGAAGACATGGAGAAAGTTCAGTTGATTCGAGAGATATTGAGAGCAGCTCATAGCCGTAAAAAATCTTATAAAGCTATAAGAAGAAGGGATCTTGAGTCTGAGGTTATTGATCTTGTTTATTGGAAAGTTTTACCCATAAAGGGGGTGAGGATATTTGGCGAAAAAGGGAAGATTAGTCCCCGATATGTAGGCCCCTTTTGGATTTTGACTCATGCTGGAAAGGTTGCGTATGAGCTTGAGCTACCCACAAATTTATCCTTAGTTCATCCAGTGTTTCATGCGTCCTTATTGAAGAAGTGCATGGACGATTCATTTTATATAGTCCCTCTCTAAAGTATAGATATTAGGAATAGCTTTTCATACAAAGAACTTCCAGCAGAGATTCTTGATCATCAGATCCTTAAACTAAGGAACAAAGAAGTTCCCTTGGTCAATGTTTTGTTGTGAAATTGGTTCGTTGAGGGTGCTGCCTGGGAAGTAGAAGCATTCATGCATAACAAATATCCTCATCTCTTCTCCACGAACTCAGATTCAATCGAAGGTAATAGTTTTCCTTCATTCAGTTCTTTTTCCAGTCTCAGATTCAGCTATATAATATCTATATTCATTGAAAATTCATGCACTCACATATTAGCTCAGTCACTTAGTATGTTTTAGATTCAGTCATCCAGTTATTTCAATTATGCATGTCAGTGTGTAGCCTCAGATTCCTTAGCAATTTTTATTTAACTATCTATATTTGAGGATGAATGTTCCCATGGGAAAGATAATATAATGCCCCGTACTTTTCCTAGCTCAATTTAGCTCCTAGAATGTCAAATGGTAGCTTCAAAAAATGAATATCCTTTGTTATATGTAGAGTTTTTCAGTTCTGGACCCTCCAATATATAGAAGATTTGCTTAGCTTTCCAACGATACCAATCTTGCCTTAATCCGATGCTCGGTTGAGAAGTTTTGGTATTTTTTAGTAAAGTAGTGTGGCATTTAGACTTTCACCGTGTCACGGTGGATTCCAAAATGGAAATTGTCCAATTCTATTGGTCCTCTGCAATAAGCCTGTATCGCGTTAAAACCCCATTTCTCAATTGTCAATTTCCAGTTGCTCACCACAATGGTGGTGCTTCGTGTTGATGTCCAAAATGGCATTTTGGTAGCGTACCGCGATAGCTCTGCATCGCATTGATTTTGTAGTCCCCAGTTGTGCCTTTTCTAGTGAGCCACCACGATAGTGGCACGTCACAGTGAGTGGTCAAATCAGAAATTTTATCTTATTCCAGTTCCAATTAAAAATTTAAAAGGGGTAGTTTGGTCAATTCCCAAGCTCCAATTCATGAATAACACAAGATTAAACTCATTATAAGAACTTTATACTTATTTTCATCCATTCTCTCGCAAAGAAAAACCCTAGAGCTCAAAACTTAAACTCCTAGAAACCTAATTTCCTCCATTGTTTCTCCAAGAAAACTCAAAATTAAGGATTCCCAAATTAATATAATCAAGAATTCATCATCAAGAACTCAAATAGAGAATCAAGTTCAAGCTTCCTTAGAAATTTCATCAATTAAGGTATGTGAGGTTTATGAACAAGAATCCCCTTTCATCCTTGTGCCCAAAACTAGCTTTTAACTATAAATTTACATGATTTTGTATGAATATACATGATTTTAAATTAGGGTTCATACTTATTATTGTTAATTGTAAGATGATGAGATTTCGAGTGGTTTTGAAGTTGAACTGCATGTCTATTTTCTTATTTTCATGCGCATTACAGTAAATTCTAGATTTTGAGTTGAATTATCATTATTCTCATTACCAAGCATAAAGATTATGATGTTTTGACATAAATTTGATGCATGGGTCATTAAGCCCTAATTGGATATTGCTTTTTCAAGTTAGATTATGCTATAAGCACCCTATGACTAGATTATTTTTAGATTTTTATAAAGATTTGATCTATTGATCTCAACTTAGATTATAAAATTCACTTCACAGTTTCAAATTACAGTTTAACTATGAAATTATACTGTTGGTTTTTCGTAATAAACCCTTATACTAGCTTTTAAAGTGGATTTCCAACAAAATGAGCATACAGACTAAAGGGAGTAGTATTGAGCACCGAGCGGGAACTATGGGTTTAGCGCATCCTACTTCCATAGAACTATGACCCAACATAGGTATAGATTTATATTATTCCCATTTCTATATGGATGACAGTTACAGATGTGATCACTTAGATTAGGTTATACTTCTTGGCAAAAGTATGACACCTCTTCTCAACATAAGGTTTTCTCCTTAGGAGAACTAGATGTTAGACTCCATGATAGATCATATGGTTTATGTCGGTTAGATGAACCTCCCTTGAAGAACAATTTTTAACATACTTTCACAAATAGTAAAGAAAAGTTTTGAAAGAATTCCCTACAGAAAAGAATAACAGAAAAGTTTTTAGAAAAATAAGTGTGAAGGCTTACCATTTTATTTAGATATTGCTTTATATAAACCTTAGCTACAAATTTCAACTTTCAAACTTCAGATATCGAAGTGAGGCCTTTCTACACTTAGACAGTATGATTTAAACACAGAACACTAGTACAACTTGTAGAACTAAATGTTATGACTCTCTAGATTTATATAGAACAATTTACTACTCATGATTATGATTCTCATCGTTCAGATATTCCAGCTTATGTAAGTCATTTACATTTAGTATTCTTTGTTTTACAAATTATGATGATGTTCCAACATTAATTTACTTATGCATTCACCCCATATACTCAGTACATTCTCAAAGTATTGGTCCACATATACATCTATGTGTTATATTGTCTCATAATATAGGTTCAGGTGCTTAGTTTCAGTAGCGTGAGTGATTTCGAGAATCTCTATCTACATCCCGACAGTTGGTGAGTCCTCATCGTTTGGGGACTTAGTCATTCAGTTTCTTTTTAGCTTATTAGTTTAGATGATTCATTATTTTTTTAGATAGTTCGAGTCAGTTGGGGGATTGTCCCAGTGTCTCTCTAGTTATTAGTAGTAGAGGCTTTTCAGGCTGCTAGATTTGATTCAGATTTTCAGTATTGATTTATCATACTTTCAATATTAGTATTTTCAGATATTCTTAGTTAACTTAGACAAGTATATCACATTTAGTATGATTTTATATCCATATTCCATTATTATGAGACTCAAACTTAGTAGAAGACAAACAGGGTTAGCTTAAGGCTTCTCGTGGTCTTGAGCACCGTGTGACATCTCGAGACCTATTTTTGGGGTGTTACAGAAACTAACTTTGCACTTTCACTAGATGTGACACCCATAATGTCAGTCACTTTCTGAACTAAGTCAAGAAACTCCTACAGATTCTTATCAGACTTGGATCCCTATAAACAAGGGAGGGTTCATTCGGGTGAAGTCCCAAATCCTAGTTGTAGCGATATTAGCTGCTAGATTGGCTGGGATAGGAGCCTAATAATTATTCTTAGTTTCTACCAAATGATCTAAAGTAGTGAATGCAACTCTAAACTCGGCATAAGAAACATGCTCATTCAGGGGATCTTCCTAAATAGGCGGTGGTGTGGGATGATTCTCATTTCTTCTTCCATTATTTATTTTGGGAGGCATGTTCTATAAATAGAAGGAATATTGAATTAGGAAGAGAGTTTAAATTGTGATCATGCTCATTCGCATGACATGAATACTAAAATAAAGGAAACTTTTCCTAAAACATCTTGTAGCCTCCTGTCCATAATTATGGTGTGCTTCACACCCATAAACAAGACTCTACTCAACGCAGATTTTAGACTCCCTAGGACACTTTAAAACCTTAGTCTCTAATACTAAGTTTTTTCATGACCCGAGGCTACCCCTTAGTCACAACAATGGTGCTTACAATTCTGAAAGACCACAAGCTAACCCAAGAACTGGTACCTATTGTGAACACTGAATAATATGGTAATAAGATACATATGTGCATAAATAACTAAATAGTGCCAAAGTTTTTGTGTACTAAAATTAATACAATGAAATTCTTAAGTCCAAAATATAAACGAATATAGTAAAAATCTGACTGAAAAGATGTAACAAATCAAAGGATTGTCTAAAATGTCTGAAAGCCTCTAAAATTGACTGAAAAATGTCGATGGGACTGACCCCAACTAACTCTAAATGACAACTAAAAGAAAATAATTAAATACTAAAGTAAACTAAAATAAACCACTATGTCCTCGATAGATGAGGACTCACCACAATTACTGCTGCTGAATGGCAAAACAATCTACGCACGGTCAGGAGCCTGAGTGTCTGAACCTATGATATTAAATATCATAGTGCAATAAAAGAGTATGTGATCAATACTTTGACTGTACTGGTATGAGAGATGAGGTTAGGTTGATATGCATGGGTTCATCTGCATTAAAAATAACTGAATAAATGAATACCATAGAATAACTAAATGTAAATACATGAAAACTATAAAATCTGAGAATGGATGGCCAAGCATAAAGCTTGTTCTGAAATAGTCGGTACAATGAAGTACTGAAATACTGATAACTAGATGCTATGTTTAAACAAACCCAAAACTAGATTTTACACTAAATACTAGACTGAGACTGTGGGAGGAATCATCTACCTGACATGCCTCGATCGGAGCTAGTTAGGGTCTAACCTGTGACCCACTTGGAAGGTTTCTAGTACCGTACCAAGTGTACTAACAATGGCTATGTGGATCCACTAAATTGATGTCCTGAAGGACTAATGAGTCACCCTCTACTGGAAGGTGACCTGGTGAGATATATGTCAACCTCAACTGGTAGGATAATATCTCATACCTACGCTGGGTAAGTTATTTTGGAACGTAGAGATTGCTACTGAGAGTCACACCCTCTACTGGTAGGTGAGCCTCTATCCCTTGGTTTGCTGGATGATAAATCCTATTGGTAATTGAACTGACTCAGATTACCAAACTGATATAAGTTTAACTAATTATGATAACTTACTGAATGAATAATGCTTATACATATCTAAAACTATTCTGAAAGCTACTGAAACTAAGTAAACAACTATGTTTTGGGTTATCATAACCCCCAATACTGAATAGAAGTATCACTAATGATATATATATATAGCTTTACAAACCTTAATAAGGATCATTGTTCAAAAATCATCTCTTAGGCATTTCATCAAATACACGAGTGTCATGAGTTAAAGCATGGGAATAATTAAAACATGTGATAATAGGATAATTGCAATATTAAAATCATTGGTTAAGTATTTGATATGCGAATAATCATATTTTAGATATGTCAAGGGATAGTTGCAATGAAATCACATGGTAAACATGATTCAAAATCAAAGTTCATATGAGCTTTATGGATATAATTCATAATAACATGTAAAAACCATAATTTATACTTAAAAATGGATTCTTGGTCACAATGGGTGAAAAGGGCCAATGGATGAACATCAAACATAACTTAAAGCTTTAATATTTAAAGAGAATTTACTTTTCTTGAACGTTCTTGGACTAGGAAGCATAATTTCTTGGTTTTATTGAAGGAAAGATGCTTGAAATTGATGAACTTGGGGAAGGGTTAGGGTTTAATTTAGAGAGAAATTAAGGGATTTGGGAATATAATTGTAATTCCCCAAAGCCTAGTTTCGAGATGTCACATGGTGCTCAAGACTATGAGTAGCCTTATGCTAACCCTATCTACCTTATACTAAGTCTGAGTCTTAAAATAAGGGAATATAAATGTACAATCATACTAAAATATGGAAAACTATTTGACATAGATAAGAATAACATGTATGCAATGTCTGAAAATTAAATATTGTGAGTCTGAATAAAAGATAGCAGTCTAACAAGCCTCTACTACTAATATCTAGCCTCTACTACTAATATCTAGAGAGTCACTAGGACAAACCCCCAGCTAACTCGAACTGTCTGAAAAGAAATATTAAATTATATAAACTAATGTGCTAAAAAGTATAAATGAATAAGTCCCCGAACTATCAGGACTCACCAACTGTCGGATATAGATGAAGATGCTTGAACTTCTCACGCTGCTGATACTGAGAACCAGAAACTAAATTATGAGATAATATAGCACATAGACGTATATATGGATCAGTACTTTGAGGATGTACTGACTATATGGGGGTGAAATACATAATTAAAACATTATCTCATTATCATAATTTGTAAAGAAATGCATGATAAATGTAAATGACTCACATAAGCTAGAATATCTAAAAACTGAAATCTCTAATCATGAATAGCAAACCAAACTTTATAAATTTAGGGAGTCATAACATTTAGTTCTAAAAGTTGTGGTAGTGCTCTATTTTAAAATCATACTATCTAAGTGTAGGAAGGACTCACTTCTGTATCTGAAATTTGAGAGCTGAAATCTATGACTATTATCTTTCTGTAAAACATAGTCTGGATAAAACTGTGAGCATTTACAGTTAGTTTTCTTAAAAGCTTTTCTGTTAAGATTATTCTGTTCTAAAATCTGTAGTCTATAGGGAAAATACTTTATCTGAAGCTTATCTGTAAGGGAGGTTTTTCAAACCGATATAAATTATGTAAGCTAACATGGAGTCCAATATCTTGTTCCTCTAGGGGGAAAACCTCACTATGGGAGAGGTGTCGTACTTTTGCCAAGGAGTATAACCTAAACTAAATGATCACATCTGGAACTGTCATCCATATAGAAGTGGGAATAATCTGATAATCTATACCTACGTTGGCTACGTAGTTCTGTGGAAGATAAGGCATACTAATCCCATACTTTCAGCTTGGTGCTAAATACTACTCCCTTGAATCTACGCTCATTCTGTTGGAAATCTACTATAAAAACTAGCACAAGGGTTTATTATGAAACTAATTTTGCATTTATCTAATTCAATATTTAAGTAAAGCTATTCTGAGTTCTGTAATCTGTAATAAATCTGTAAAGTGGATTCCAAATCTTATCTTAGGATCAAAAGATCAAAGCTTTCCTAAAAATCTATAATTAATCTGATTATAAGATGCTTAAAGTATCGTCTTTCTTGAAATATCAACATATAAATTTGGGCTTACTAAAACATGCATCAAATAAATGTTAAAGCATCATAATAATCATGCTTGATAATGAAAACAAAGATAATTCATCTTAAAATCTGGAAATTATTGCAATAGGCATGAAAATATAGAAATAGACATTCAAATCATCTTCAAAATCTCTCAAAAACCCATAATCTTACAAATAGCAATAATGGGTATGAACCCTAATTCAAATCTCATGTATATTTGATTCAAAATCATATGAATTTGTAATTAAAACTTGATTTTGGGCACAAGGATGGAAGAGGATACTTGTTCATAAACCCCACCTTCATTGATGAAATCTCTTAAGAAAGTTTGAAATTGAATCTTTATTTGTGATCTTGAAGATGCATACTCTTGGTTATCTTGATTTGGCAATCCTCAATTTAGAGTTTCTTGGAGAAACAATGGATGATTTTGATTTCTTGGAGAGGAAGCTTTGGAGCTCTACGGTTTTTTTATTAGGGAGAGAATGGATGAAAGTAAGCATAAAGTGCTTAGAATAGGCTTAATCTTGTGTTTTACACGAATTGGGGGCTTGAGAATTGACCAAACTACCTATTTTAAAACTTTAATTGAAACTGGGAAGAAAAGGGAACAAAATCCCGATTTAACATGCCACTGCAATGCACCACTATCCCGGAGGATCACTGGAAATTGACAACTGGGACTTGGGACTTCAATGCGATGCGCCACCATCGCGGTACTCTATTGGAATAACATTTGGGCCATCACTGCAATACGCCACCATCATGGTGAGCCACTGTAAATTGAAAATTGGAAAATTAGAACTCACTATAATGTGAACTTATCGCATTGGTCCACTAGAATTTGAGGGAATTTAACCTTCACTGCGACATGGTGTTTGCCAAAATGGCGTATTGCATTACTAAAAATGCCATAACTTCTCAACCGAGTATGTAATTTGGGTAAAATTGGTATCGATGGAAATCTTATTCTATTTTCCAAACAATAAAGGGTCTAAATTTGGAAAATTTCTTTTGAAATAAAAGTTATTCATTTCTTAAGCTAACCCTTGACATTCTAGGCGCAAAATTAAGCTAGGAAAAGTGCAGGGTGTTACAATAATGCCTTAACTGAAGGTTAATGCTTTGTTTTTATGGATTAGGGTGATGGGAAAATACAAGAATGCCTCTCTAGGATTTAAATTTGTAACTGGAATGCCGAGTTGAGAATCATTGCAATATGATAATCTCCTCATCGCTAGACGTAATGCAATCACGGTGAGGTGCTGGAAAAAAATCTAAACATGCCTGAATCCTCATCCAAAAAATCCAAAACTTCCCTGGGACATGCTTCTTACACCCCTGAACATGAATTAACTCAAAAACTTACATCTAGGGGTCTGGAAGGGCATTTTAAAAAAGCATCAAAGTTAAGAGGCCAAAAATAAAACTACGTCCCCAACACCTAGCTAAATTTTCAGGTTCTAAACCTCTTATGTATGCACTATGAGTTGAACGGAGGTAAGTTTAATATGGGGTATTACAAGACTAGTATTACGGTGTTTATGTTGCACTTTGTAATTTCAAGTTAGGCTTGAACATTACAAGAGTATGTAGTTCAACTCGGACTTTGGCTAGCATAGTTATATATGTATGTGTACAAATTATAAATTAAATCAAATGAGCATGGTATTCAATTAAAAAGTATAGTTGACAGAGTTGACAAGTGTGGATAAGCTTGAAAGTTAATAGTTGTGTTGACTAAGGCCTAGTATTCTATTCTAGCTTATGTTTATAGGCCAATGTTCCATGTTACAAAGTCACAGCCATATTGAGATTCCTTATTTAGATATCATATTTTGATCATGCCTAAGAATTCTTTACTCCCTAATGTTATTAGAAATTCTTAGAAAAGTGTTGGATTAATACTCCAATTGAATATACACTTTCAGTGTGATTCAGGACGTATAGCTAGTAATTCAGTTTAGCAATCAAACATATAAGATACTATAGTTTTCAATCCTTCCTTCTAGTCATACTATCGTAAGTCTCATGAGTATGGATACTCGATGAGGTAAAATATTTACATCCATGCAAATTATGAATTCATCTCAGTCCATGTAACTTGCATCAGTTTTAGATTCAGATATTAAGTCTTGATTCAGCTCGTAAGTATTCCATACATCATCTCAGCCTTTCCTTTGTATTTTATCCAAGTCAGTATCATTCGGGGATGAATGATCCCAAGTGGGAGATATTATAATACCTTGCATTTCAAGATAACTTTGCAATGTACGCCTGCTTTCCTTAAGTCATATACAAACCATATGACTCATATATTGTAGTCGTATCCAAGACAATGGGAAATGGTGGACGTTATATTTTAGGTACGAGTGGAACCTTATGATTTGTAAGTTTATGTTATGAGTCATATAAAGATAAGTCGTAAGGTTAGTAGCCTAGGTTCTCTAAGTTTCAATCCAAGTTACTAGTGGTGGCTACACGTCATAATGACTTGCTATGAGTCATATGATATGACTCGTATCATGATCAGTGAAGGATCCAAGAATCAAGCCTCATGTTTAGGTAGTCTTACAAGTGACATAGACCTATATTAAGACCCTAAATAGATCCTAACTTATAGACAAGTCAAAACCTCCCATAGCGTTTAAATTCTTGGGATGTATATAACTATAGTCATCTTAAAACGAGCATAACTTTTGTTATACAGAGAATTTAGGAGCGAAATACCCAAAAATACATAGATAATTGAATTATCTTTCCTATCATACCAATGTTTCCTTAATTCGATATCGGGGTGAAAATTTATTGCCAAATTATTGAAGCGTTGTCAAAGCTAGAAGGGGTTACGACGAACTGATAAAACTTGTAAGAAGACCATACAACTCATAAGTAGACCATATGAGTCGTCATGAGGAGTTGTACATATAATAGTAGGGGTTGAAATTTGGGTTCCTGGTGACGACTCAAATTATGACTCATACCCAGAACATACGAGTCATGACCTAAGACGTCGGGATAGCTTCCGAACGATTGCTAGAAGGTTCCTAAGGTTAATTTTTTGGTCTTTTCTCCTCTTTAAACTCCCAACCCACGACTTAAAAACATAAAGAGGAATTATTTTACCATACTTTTAAATCAATTAAAACATATTCTCTCCTCCCATCTTCAAGAACATCAAGATTAGGGTTCCTCACCAAAAATTCATCCTTTAAGTCCCATGATTCAAACTTTCTTGAAAAGTCAAGAAACTTCTGGTATGTGGGGTATTCATCAATGGGTTCCTTCCAACCATTGAACCTAGAAAACATCTTTTAGTTTAAAAGTATGAATTTTATCTTATTTTATGAAATTATCCATGCAACTTGTGGATTTTAATCCATGTTTTTCTTAGGAATATGGATTCAAACCATGTCAATATTTGTTCTTATGTAAACTAGTCTATTTCATACTTTAAATTTCAATTACTCATGTCCTATTCAAGTGATTCAATGTCATACCTTTATGTTATGAATAAAATTATGTGAGTATGTTATTTTCTCAAGTTTAACTCATCCCCATGTTCAAGTTTATGTATGTCACTCAATTATTGAAATGTCTCATGTTTTAGGTCTTTGAACTATGATTTCATACCACCATTTTAAGCATTATTATATTATTTTTGTGATTATTAAATGTTGGAAGGTTATGAACACCTGATACCTGTGTGTTTTTACATAATTCCATCTATAAGTAATAAGTAAGTCAGACAATGAATTTGTTATCATATTTAGATTACCATGTTAATGTTGAGCACATATAAGTACAGTACTAGATCATGTTGAATGAATAATAATACCAGTGTCATTTAGTTGGGAGTAAAACTTATCATCGAGTAACGCGGGGATAGTATCTCCCTTGTTAGTTTGACGTGAGTCGTTGGTAGCTGTCCCTAAGTTTTTGACCCATGGCGCCACAGTAGATTATAAGGGATCCCCATCAGTTAGGTATGATACCCTTGTTCTTCAGGACATCAGCCATGTGGATCTACATTGTCAGTCCTGTGTAGGTACCCCTAGCAAGATATCAAAACCCATCTAACTGGGTTAAAAGTTGGTCCCATATAGCTCAGATTGCGGAATGTCGGTTATATCAAGCTCCCATAGTCTCAGTTCAGTATTCAAAGTATCTCAGTCCGGGTTTTCATGACCAAGTATTCAGATATTAGTTATTCAATTATTCAGATAATGTCAGTACATGATTTTCTTGGTCTTGTATTTTTTTACATGTTCATGTTTTCATGCTCAGTATCCATACATGATCTTCAGTTCAATTTTATAGCATGTTCATATTTACATGAGATTTACTTACAGTATTCATGTTTTTACTGCTTTTCAATTTAAAGAATTATTTTCAGCTCATGATTCATAAATATCACTATGACATATAGTTTTTACATATAGTCATTTTTAAAATATATGTTTCTGTAAATAACATATGTCCTCAGTTTTAAAGCATGTTTTAAAGATTTTCATGATTTAGTGCATGTCTCCATATACTCAATACATTCCAACATACTAACCACATCTATGCATTTATAGATACAAGCTTCATAATGTAGGTAACAGATATATCTCATACACCAGGGTCAGACAATTCTCAGCTCTCATACAATGTCCCAGTCGCGTATATTCAGTATAATAGAGGCTTCATAGATAGTCAGTCAAAGTCATGACATGTAATTCAAGTTTTTTTCTTCAGTTTTATCATGATCTAAACTTTATCAGATTTACAATTTATTCAGACTTTCTCATGATCATATTTCCACTTAGCATATATAGTTTTTATACAATTTAAATTAGTTTCTCAAGTAGTATGCCAGATTATGGGTTTGCTTGGGATCACTTGTGGTTCCAAGCACCGTGTTACGACTAGGAGTAATTTCTGGTCATGAGATTTACAATGTTAGTTAGAACAAATAACAAAGACAAATTAGAAGTTACAAAAGATGAATACAAGAATTGAAGTTGGGCCCTTAATCAGCCCATTAATAAAGCTGCCCAGCTTTGAACTTTTAATTATGGATTTTAGTCTATTTTCCTGCATTATATACTACAAGTATACCATACCCCTTTATTCCTATGTTTTTGCATATTTGGTGTATACATGACCATATATTGGTCATATATACACATATTTTAGTCCTCCTATTGTATAATCAACTTTTATTTTCTCATATTCGCCATATATTTGCTATCTTTTCATATGGCCTTGATCCTCCTGAGTTTTAGTCCATTTGGACTTTTAGGAAGCTTGGGACTTGGTCTTAGATAAATGCTAAGGTACGGAGTCCCATTGGAGTCGGATCAATATCACATACCAAAAGGAAAAGATAAAAATTAATATATGAATTCGAACAAGAATCAACCAAGGAAATAACAAGGAAGCATTCCATGTTGAATTTGAAAGAGAACATATATACAGGTATGAAAAGGATATGCTTGTTAGGAATTCAAAATTAAATACCCTTGGAAATAGTAAATTTTAACTGAAAGTGGTTACTTGAAGCATGAATCCAACAAGCACACATTTAGTAATCATATAGCCGAAATGTGTTTAAGAAAAAAGGTTCACTTTTTACTCATGATCAAATAAATTTCACTAAGATACTTCCTCCCTTTTTCATAAAGCATATATCAAAATTCACAATTGATTAAAAATTAAACATAAGAGACAAATTGGGACACTAAAACAACCCTTCAACTCAAACTATTTTAAACATAATGTCAAACTCTATCCAATTATAAAGACGCAATCAACATTTAAGGGGAAACAGTAACAAAACATCTTTAAATACTATACAGACATGGCTAAGCCATAGGAAAAATAAACAAAAATAAAAGCAACGCCTTGAGTTCTATCATTTTCTTAACTGTAAAGACACAAACATTGAATCCATCAACACACTTAAACACCAATGAGATAAACATTTCAAAACCTCCAAGCATTAAATAAAAATGACAAATACTCAACAGGTTTCTTACAAAAATCTTTCAAGAATGAGAAAACCTTGCATATATAAGATAAAGTTGCAGATTCCCAATGACAACAAGCATCCGTATAAACTTAGTAAATCTTGAATCTATATCAGCAAAACACACCAATAATTGAATTAGAACACAATCTTCAGTCTTAGAAATTTCAAGTAATGCTGATCAATATCCATCCCACGAGAATAAAAGCAAAAATAATAAGAATTCCAAATTTCCATACCAATTATGAAAAAAGAAACAACAAAAAACACTGCAAACTGAATGCTAATACAACGACAAAATACATGTATCAATTCAATCACTATAAGATGAATAAGAAACCATACCATTTCATCATATGAAACCTATGTCCTTCCAGTCCTTCTACCGAAAATAATCCCACCATCAATATGCTTACGAACAAAAAATACTAACACAGAGCATGAAAAGAATAAATAATAAAGAAATTAAAAGAGAAAGATGAGTTTATCTTTTTCCAAACAACAAATGGTACAACAAGCCTTAATGAAATGAAGTTTTACCACCGAAGTTCTGATTAGCCTTGCCAGAGTTCAACAATTTTGATGGAATCTAATTTTTGGAGTGAGTTCATCTAGAATTTTTGGTTACATGAGGTTAGAAGCATGCGCCTCATGAACCTCAAAATTTTCCGCCAAAAATTCTCTCCTTTTCCTCTGGCCTTCAACCTATATTTTTAGGGGAATTTAGGAGGAAATATTTTAGGATTTTGAATTTGAAAAGTTGGATTTCAAATCTGAATTTCGTGTATCCATTGTTTCCTTATAAAAAATAAATGAACATAATCTGAGAAAGGGAAAAGTTAATGAAATTCTTAGCCATTCTTGGTTGTACGGAGAGGTAAAAACGGTAAGAAATTGGAAACGGCTAGGTTGACTACGGTTGGTGATGAGTTGAATCCATTGTTCCTTGTTGATATTACTATATTAATATTGGAGCAGTTCTCTTTGTTGTTGTCGATAATGTTGTTTGATGTTGCTGGTTTTTTTTGGTATGTTGTTGTAGCTTTGCTAATAGGTAAAGGGGGGTAGGGAATTAGAGTTTGGTTGGGTCATTGAGTGAATTGGGCCGCTGGTTTATTGTTGTTGAAGGGTAAGGAAATTAGGTTGTTGTTGGTGGTGGGTTGTTAGAAAGTTATGTAAGGGGTGAAGGTTGTGGGCCGTTAGGGTGGTTAGGCCCATTAGTTTGGGAGGAATTTTAGGCTGGTGGGTTGGCTATTGGCGTTAATAGGGAAGATTAGGTTAATCAAGGGAGTCAAATTAAAAATTTTAACCATTTTATAGTAATAAAAAATGTCAACGATTGAATTAATTGGACAAAATTTAGCTGAAATTAACTTTTAATTAATTTGACGAGTCTCTCAAAATTCTATAATTTCAAAATAATATTCAATAAAGCAAAATTTTATTTTATTTCTTTTTTCAATAATAATAATAATAAAATTAAAATTAAGAAACTAATTATGTCATTAGTTTATTAGTTTCAACTAATCTTGAGAAAAGTAGAATGTTTACAATTTTCAATCAAACTTTTCACTCTAAATAAACTCTAAAGAATTTTCTTTAACTGATAATTAAATAATCATGTATAATTAAACTCTAAATATATTAATTTCACCTAAATTCAAAAGGTAGGGTTGAAATTTATTTCAAAATAACTTAAAATAAATATTTTAAAACTATTTAAAATTGAGAAATTCAAAAACTAATTTGGAATGTGGAGGAAAAAAATTAGGTGTAAATAGTCTTCAAACATGTTATATAATTTGTTGACAGTTTGGTTGTTGATACTTGTTAAATAAATTATTGATTATAAAAAATAATCAGAATGTAATGATTGTAAGTATAAGTGTAAATGTATCACAATATGTTATACACCAATAGATAGTACGATAGATAAAATACAAAATATGATTTTGATGGATCATATACCACGCTGGTATGATTATGTTTTCTTATATCATTTTTATCATGGAAGAATCAGGTACCACGTCATACAGGTAGTTATATTACTATCACTATTATTATTATTATTATTATTATTATTATTATTATTATTATT
>NW_025854793.1:56823-63040 GCF_002878395.1 Capsicum annuum
TATTATTATTATTATTATTATTATTATTATTATTATTATTGAGGATCAAGTGTCACGTTAATACATGACATGGACTTAGGTTCTCCCCTATAGGTCATGACTATTAGGCAAAAATAAGACTCTTAGCATGTGTCTTGAAATTAGAAAGTCATAAAATAGAGATGATACACTATATAGTCACACACACACACACATATATATATATATATAGAAAGAGAACGAGAGAGAGATATTATATATGTAGTGAAGGTAATTATTTGAATTTGGTTCACATTATGATGGGTAACTATGTGTGTAGGGTCTATGGTGACCTGTGAAGATTGATTTGCCTGTTGTATTTCTAATTGATGTTGTGATGTGACTGACATAATTGTGGAGTTGGAATTATTATGATATTTGTCGTGACATATATGCCCTTATTTCAAATGGTTTGGCTATTGGGGTGATTGTAAGACTGTTTGTTGTGTAAATCGATAATTGGATTACTTAACTACTAGATGAAATATCTTTAGGTTGTGTAGCATATGCATCTTGATTGTAATTTTGAGGTGGTTGTTAAATTTTTTAAAGGATATATGGACTATTATTAAGTATATGGGGACATTGTATCAATTATATGTTTGTTGGGTTAATTTTACTATTTTTTTTATTATATATACGTTGTGTACATACTGAAATCTATCTGTTAATCCTTGAGTTGAATTATAAGAGCTGGCGGGCTAGATAATATTAAAAGAGTTAATAGATACCAGAATTTTCTTGTGAAAAAATAGGATCGTGAATTAAAACAGAATTGGTTAATTAAGAAAATAAAGCACAATTGAAAGTTTCTATGAAACCAAAGATGTAGTGTGGAATGTGAACTCTTGTATTGAAGTACCATGTGGAGTGGTCATGTGTTATTTTGTGGTTTCTGTATGATGTTGTGTGATACCACTATATATGTTTTACTAATACTACTCTTACTGCATCTCCTGTTGTGTATATAGGTTGTATTGCAGGATGACTAGAAATCTCTTATGTGTTTTGATGGTTATTCATCATCAACTTCTGAATCTATCTTTCACAGCGGAAGTTGTGTATTTTTTTTTCCATGATTTTTGTAGAAGCTCTTGTACATGTCAAACTTGGTTTTGAGAGTTGTTCATTTTAATAAGATATTTCTTGTAATTATTTCAGATCTTGATCATATCATTGGTATCAGGATTTAACTGTGTATTATTTATAAGTTGTTAGTTAGATTTCTCATAATAATTTATTGAGTGGTGAGAGTTCACTGATCTAGTTAGAATAGAGTTAGTGCCCATGCGAGTCAATAATTTGGGACGTGACATATATATAAATATTATTGGGTATAGTCATGAAGAAAGATACATGCATATCTTTCATGTTTAGGCCTCTTAACGGTGCCAATTTTCTCGGAGAAGCTCTATATAAATACTATTGTCACAATGTAACTCGTTAAAGCTTTAGAGATGAAACAATAGAAATGTGTGAAGTTGATACTTATATAATTAATGAAATTATAAAAGTGCAAGCTACAATAATTATTGTTTGATAAAAGAAACAGATCCGCTCAATAAATGGTTTTGTTTATTTATTTTGGACTATTTATATTTAATATGTTAATTTAATCAGATGTTTAATAACATTTTGGTTTACAACAGGGCCAAAAACACGAGATAAAACATTAGGGTAGGATATTTCCCCTTTTAGTATAATGTGATATGATCTAGTGATACGATTCATAAGATAAATTAATATTTAAACACAAATATAATATCCCAACAACACTTTTAGTACCCACTTTATAACTCACTTATTTTTATTTACTTTGCAGGAAGTAAGCAATAATTTTGTATATTTCTAAATAGCTAGTCCCCATGCCTAAGATATGATTTTGGTATCCACCCTTCCGCTCCCTTTGGATAAAATCCATTAGGTTTATTCTCTTTTCCACTTCCATACACTATTCATAATATTTCCTTCGGAGTTCTGTCGTAGGCCATCGAGTACTTGTCCCCTACAAATAATGGTATAACCACATCGACAAAAAAAATTTCAATTGAGCACTTTTAACTAAAAATCTCTTTTGTCTGTATAAATCAATATTAGTTTTATTAATATATATATATATATATATATATTTATACATATATTGATATATATATGTAAGACATATTCTATATCAAAATATTTATTTTGCCACTACCTGCAAGTACATTTCCCCTTATCCTCCCATCAGCACCTACTTTCGGTTTCACATTAAGTCCTTCATCTTTAATTCCATGGCGTCCCAGTTTGTTCCTCCACTTTGATATTCGGTTTGTGAACTCTGCTACTGTAATCCCGTAGGGTTCTACCTTCTCTCTTCCTCGCTCATAAAGTAATGCTCTTAGAACAGCGTCTTGACCTGATTTGACTCCGAGTAATCCTGCAACAAGCTACCATCCAAATTACTAGTAGGATCATTTATTAGATGATTATCCATAAATTTTTGGTCAAGAATTAATTAGATATCTAGTAAGGATGTTATAACAAACCTGCTAATACATATTAGACTTCAGTGATAGTGTACAAATAATATTTACATTGTCTAAGTATATAATTTAAACTCAACGAAAAAAGAGTTTTAAGTTTCATACATGGCCACTACAGGTAAGTTTACTTAAAATGTTGTTTTTGCAATCATAATAATAATAATAAATATTACCTCCAACTATTGATAAAAATTACCCTTTCATCTTAATATTACTTAATATATAAAATTTAATTAAATAAGAAAATCATATGGATGCTTATACTAGTAATTTTAATACTACCTTGTTTAAAGACAAGTAATCTATTTCGCATAGTGTAAAAAAAGATAGAACTAAGTATGTAGTCTTACTCTTTCGGCAGTAGAGCTTTAGAGTTTAGGATTAGCGCCAACATATCCGGTGAGTCAAACATAAGGTATTACATAGGAGGCAAGAAGATAGTTGATGTCATTAGCATAAGCATCAAAAGGTGGTTTTAATGGATGTCCAAATGCATCATCCATCACTGTTGCAAATGATGCTCTCCTTGGATTTAGTAGTAGCGTCGGAAATCCTGTTATTGTATCTTTAATGGCCCTGCATTAATTTTTACATTATTCTTTTCAATTATATATTCTACAAATAACGAATTTAACGTAACCTTTCCATTCCAACCTCAATTATGTATTTTAATAGTTACAAAAATTTAATACATTGTAGATCAAAATAATAATAAAAAATTCTTAAATTTCATGATGGTGAAATACCTTCATATAGAATGAAACAAAATTAGTACGACATAATATATAGACTAGATTAGGAGATGAAAGTGAACTACACCTATGACTTGAGAAAGATGTATGAGATATGTCAGCTAAAATTAAGTGGCATTATTACCATGTTTCAATATTTATTATCCCAAAAGCATTTATATATAATAGAAGCAAAACATTATCAGACATTGATACGGAGGTTGTCGAGGTGTGAAGGGCATGGGTGGGGGTGGAATATTGGCTACGGAAAGAAAGAAAATTAACTTGTAATCCCCAATAATAGAACTTGTATCTGCCACATTTTATAATGTTAAGTTTTGCACCCATTTTGAACATCTCCTGCTCTGGAAGTGAAACATTTAAAGATTAGCTTACAGTTGTTACCATCTAGAACTAAATAATAGGATTTAGACATTCAGAGCATAAAGGTCTTGGAAATATCCTCTCGATCTTTCCGAGTTAGTCATAGGATCTGCGTTCTCGTTATCAGAGGTAGAGGTAAGATAAGTGACATTATAGTTCGACTCTAGAGCTTCATAAATTCAAAGACATCCCTTATAGAATGTTGATGACTATTTTTTACTTATTCATATTAAATAAAAAAAAAATCATAAGAATCAATATAAGATTATGAGATGGAAAAAAACCTGAGATGTCCGACTTCTTGGAATCCAAATTGGGTTATGACATCTCTTATGAGAGGGCTAAGTTTTGCAATTTGAGCACCAATAGGTGGCGGCCCACTATCAGCAAGTTCAGGTGCAAATTTATCCAAACCATATCCCGAAGAACCCTACAAGAAAAATTCAGCTTCCAAGTACTCCAAATTCAATAAAAATTCTACTAGGTCCACATCTGACTTGGGCATGTCGCAACCAACATATTTTTCAAAATTCTCATTAGCGGCAGAATTTGAACTAAGCTGTAGAAAATCTAATAGGATGAAATAAACAAGTATCATTTTTTAGCAGAATGAAATAAAGAAGAAATAAGGAATTAAATTTGAGCTTTGGTGTTTGGGTTTAATATCTTATTGTATGAATTAATCCTAAATAGCAATGTAACAAGACATATAGTCAAAGAAATTGAGAGAAGGAGAGATTTTATTTTTCTTCAAACTAAAGTACAAATACACTACATTGACATCCTACTTATAGAAGCACATAAGTGGTTGTATAAGTTACTTTGTGTCCTCTTAATTGAAAGATTATCTGTTTGCAATCTTATCTCATTGTAATCTTATCGGATTAAATCCTTATTTGATTGCAATCTTATTCGATTTCAAGCTCATTTAATTGCAAGTCTATATAAGAATTTTATATTTAATGGATATTCATAATACAATGTATCTATAACACCCTCTTATATTTTTATTAATAGATAGTATGGATCCTTACAATCTTAATATGAATAATTAATCAAAACAAGTTCCTAAAGAAAAAGGTGCATGTATCTAGTAATATGCATTGTTAGATGCCTCATTAAAAATTTTAAAGAAAAATTTGATGTGACAATTATCTATTAAGGAAAAAAAGTTATTATATTTTTTACTTCACTC
Organism: Capsicum annuum; assembly: GCF_002878395.1. Lineage (NCBI taxonomy): Eukaryota > Viridiplantae > Streptophyta > Magnoliopsida > Solanales > Solanaceae > Capsicum > Capsicum annuum. The sequence goes on from NW_025854793.1 coordinate 61,674, forward strand.
AATTAAAACATCACATTATTATGTAAATGATAATTATCATATGTTTGATTTTGCGATGCCTTTGTGATCAGATTTGTCAAGTCATTATTTGATAAAATAGTTAAATCATTTGCACCTACAAATACACTGCATTGGCATCCTACTTATAGAAGAATATAAGTAGTTTTATAAGTTACTTGGTGCCTTCGTGATTGGAAATTTAATTATTTCAATCTTATCTCATTGTAATCTTATTGATTGAAATTTTATTTGATTGCATGTTTAGTTAATTGCAAGTTCATTTAATAGAAAGTCTATAAAAGAATTGTATATTAAATGGATATTCATAATACAATGTATTTATAACACCCTCTTATATTTTTATTAATAGATAATATGATTCATTACAGTCTTAATAGAAAAAATTTCAGTGAAAAAATTTCCTAGCATAGAAAAGAAAAAGATGCATGTAACTAGTAATATGAAGTTTTAATTGTCTCATTAAAAATTTTACGGAAAGATTTGATGTTACAAAATAACGATTAAGGAAAAAAAGAAAAATATTTTACTTCTCCCAATTAAAGCATCACATAATTTTAATATGATAATTATCATATGTTGCATTTTGCAATACCTTTGTGATCCGATTTGTCAAGACATTATTTGATAAAGAATAAATATATAATCACCCCATGATGTTGTTCCACATTTTCAAAAAGAAGCCTAAACTTTAACTTCGACCTATTTCCCATGATTCTTCTTTATTACGTTGCAAATACATCATTTTGAAATTATGCGTGTATAAACGCGCCACAGGCGCGTGAAAGGGCTCAAATTCGACTTTTTAATCAATAAAAATCTGTCACGTGTAAATAATTAAAATATAATTTTTTTTAAAAATAATATTTATTTACTTTTAAAAATTATTCCTACCCCTCTCCGCACCCCCCACCCACCCACCATTATCTTCTTGCCTTTTATGTTCTATTTTCATTTTTAACAGATACAACAAGCATGAAAAGCTCTAAAAAGATAAAAAAAACTCAAAATTTCAAGATATTGATATTTCACACACACAAAAAATGAGCTATAAATAACTTAATTGAAGGGATTCAACAATGGTGGTGTCTTTGTTTTTCTTTCATTTTCTATCGTTCTTTTTTATTTCTTCCTTCTTCCTCTTCTTCTTCTTCTTTCTCTTCTTCTTCCTCTTCATTTTCTTCTTCCTCTCCTTCTTCCTCTACTTCTTCCTATTCTTCCTCTTTCTCTTTCTCTTCCTCTTCTTCTTCTTCTTCTTCTTCTTCTTCTTCTTCTTCTTCTTCTTCTTCTTCTTCTTCTTCTTCTTCTTCTTCTTCTTCTTCTTCTTCTTCTTCTTCTTCTTCTTCTTC
>NW_025854793.1:63140-66681 GCF_002878395.1 Capsicum annuum
TTTTTTTTTTCTTCTTCTTCTTCTTCTTCTTCTTCTTCTTCTTCTTTCTACTCTTCAACATAGATATATAGAGTTGCGAATTTCAGAAAATAACTCAGTACTAATTAGTAATGAGATTTCAAAAACATTGACTTCTTCAACTCCTTCATTAAAGCTCCATTAATGGAGTTTTACGATTCAAATAAATGGTATTGAAGACGGAAAAAAAAATTAATGACAAAAAGGAAACTTGATTTCACAACTTTTAAACAAATAAAAAAGAAATTAAAGTTAATAACACCTGATACCTATGTGTTTTTACATAATTTCATTTACAAGTCAAGTAAGTCAGACAATGATTTTATTATCATATTTAGATTACCATGTTCATGCTGAGCACATATAAGTACAGTACCATATCATGTAGAACGAATAATAATACCAGTGTAATTTAGTTTAGAGTGACAATTATAATTGAATAACGCGGGGATCGCAACTCCCCCATTAGTTAGGCATGAGTCGTTGGTAGCATTCCCTAAGTTTAAAACCTTTGGCGCCACTGTAGATTATGAGGGATCCCCATCAGTTAGGTATGATACCCTTGTCCTTTAGGACATCAGCCTTGTGGATCCACATTGTCAGCCATATGTTGGTTCCCCTGGCAACGTATCAAAACCAATCTAACTGGGGTTAAAAGTTAGACCGTTATAGCTCAGATTGGGGAATATCGGTTATATCTAGCTCCTACAGTCTCAGTTCAGTATTCAAAGTATGCTAGTTCGGGTTTCCATGACCAAGTATTCAGACATCATTTATTCAGTTATTCAGATCATGTCAGTACATGATTTTATTGGTCTTGCATTTGTTTTACATGTTCATGTTTTCATGCTCAGTATCCATACATGATCCTCACTTTAATTTTATAGCATGTTCATCTTTACATGATATTTACTTACAATATTCATGTTTTTACTGCTTTCCAATTTAAAGAATTATTTTTATCTCATGATTCATAAATATCATTATGACTTACAGTATTTACATAGATTCATTTTTAAAATATATGTTTCTATAAATAACATATGTCCTCAGTTTTAAAGCATGTTTTAAAGATTTTCATGAATTAGTGCATGTCTCAATATACTCAATACATTCCAACGTACTAACCACATATATGCATTTATGGATATATGCTTCATAATGTAGGTACCAGATATATCTCATACACCAGGGTCAGACAATTCTCAGCTCTCAGCCAGTAGGTGATGAGTTCTCTTATTTCAAGAACTCTAGTCAGTTGTAGTTCTTGTAGTGTATTATGATCATTATGTTTTATTGATTTGTGGTAGTTGGAGGTATGTCCCAGCCACGTAAATTCAATATAATAAAGCCTTCATAGATGACAGTCAAAGTCATGACAGGTAATTCAAGTTTTTTTCTTCAGTTTTATCATGATCTAAACTTTATAAGATTTACATTTATTCATACTTTCTCATGATCATGTTTCCGCTCATCAAGTTTAGTTTTTATACAATTTAAATCAGTTTCTCAAGCAGTATGCCAGATCATGGATTTTCTTGGAATCACTTGTGGTTCCAAGCACTGTATTACGACTAGGGGTAATTTCTGGTCATAAGATTTACAATGTTAGGTAGAACAAATAACAAAGACAAATTATAAGTTACAAAAGATGAATACAAGAATTGAATTTGGGCCCTTAATCAGCCCATTAATAAAGCTGCCCAACTTTGGGCTTTGAATTATGGACTTTAGTCTATTTTCCTGCATTATATACCACAGGTATACCATACCCCTTTATTCCTACGTTTTTGCATATTTGGTGTATACATGACCATATATTGGTCATATATACACATATTTTATACCTCCTACTGTATAATAAACTTCTATTTTCTCATATTCACCATATATTTTCTATATATCTTTTCATATGGCCTTGATCCTCCTGAGTTTTAGTCCATTTGGACTTTTAGGAAGCTTGGGACTTGGTCTTAGATAAATGCTAAGGTACGGAGTCCCATTGGAGTCGGATCAATATCACATGCCAAAAGGAAAGGATAAAAATTAATATATGAATCCGAACAAGAATCAACCAAGGAAATAACACGGAAACATTCCATATTGAATTTGAAAGAGAACATATATACAGGTACGAAAAGGATATGTTTGTTAGGAAATCAAAATTAAATACCCTTGGAAATTGTACATTTTAACTGAAAGTGGTTACTTGAAACATGAATCCAACAAGCACACATTTAGTAATCATATAACCGAAATGTGTTTAAGAAAAAAGGTTAACTTTTTACTCATGATCAAATAAATTTCACTAAGATACTGCCTCACATTTTCATAAAGCATATCTCAAAATTCTCAATTGATTAAAAATTAAAGATAAGAGACAAATAGGGACGCTAAAACAACCCTTCAACTCAAACTATTTTAAACATATGTCAAACTCTATCCAATTATAAACACACAATCAACATTTAAGAGGAAACAGTAACAAAACATCTTTAAATACTATACGGACATGGCTAAGCCATAGGAAAAATAAACAAAAATAAAAGCAATGCCTTGAGTTCTATCATTTTCTTAACTGGTAAAGACACAAACATTGAATCCATCAACACACTTAAACACCAATGAGATAAACATTTCAAAACCACCAAGATTTACATAACAATGACAAATACTCAATAGTTGTCTTACAAAAATCTTTCAAGAGTGAGAACACCTTGCATATATAAGTAAAGCTGCAGATTCACCATGAAAACAAGCATCTGCATAAACTTAGTAAATCTTGAATCTCTATCAACAAAACACACCAATAATTGAATTAGAACACAATCTTTAGTCTTAGAAATTTCAAGTAATGTTTATCAATATCCATCCCGCGAGAATAAAAGCAAAAATAATAAAAATTCAAAATTTCCATACCAATTATGAAAAAAGAAATAGTAAATAACACTACAAACTAAATGCTAATACAAAGACAAAATACAAGAATCAAATCAATCACTATAAGATGAATAAGAAACCACATAATTTAATCATATGAAACCTATGTCCTTCCAAGCCTTCTATCGCAAATCCCACCATCAATATGCTTACGAACGAAAAACACTAACACAGAGCATGAAAATAATAAATATTAAATAAATTAAAAGAGAAAGATGAGTTTACCTTTTTTCGAACAACAAATGGTATAACAAGCCTTAATCAAACGGACTTTCACCATCGAAGTTCTGATTACCCTTGCCAAAGTTCAACAATTTTTTTGGAATTTAATTTTTGCAGTGAGTTCGTCGAGAATTTTTGGTTACATGAGGTTAGAAGCACGCGCCTCTCAAACCTCCAAATTTTTCCCCAAAAATTCTCCCCCTTTCCTCTGTCCTTCAAACTCTATTTTTAGGGGATTTTAGGAGGAAAATTTTAGGATTTTGAATTTGAAAAGTTGTTTTTCAAATTTGAATTTCTTGTATCCATTGGTTTCATATAAAAAATAGATGGACATAATCTGAGAAAGGGAAAAGTTAATAAA